>NW_018164844.1:1282979-1284062 GCF_001263595.1 Phalaenopsis equestris | reverse complement strand
GTTATTATGTGTAATGAATATATATATATATGTATATACATCAATTTCACAAAGACTTCATTTTCTTTTTGTGAGGTCAATTTCTATATAATATAAGAAGACGGGAACTAAGCAAACAAATATCTCGTTTGTATAAAAGGAAATGAGGTTAGGTTTATACAAAAAGGCTAAATGGACTTTTGAGTTTGAAAATTAATTTGTTAAAGTGTTGCTTGTGCATAAAGAAGCTTCTAGATTGTTATGTAATGCAACCAAGTCACAAAATCTACCTATAAATTGACTGCCATGATTCATTTTCATCAACCAAAATCAAAGCCCACTTTTCTCTCAATATTTGTCTGCCTTTTTGTTCACATGAGATGGCAAACATATTAAATTGGTGACAATTGAGCACATCATATATAGATAAATGAACTTGTTATTTGAAAAAGGTTAAGATGTAGAGTAAAGTATCAAAATAGTCCCATAACTATTTACATGGGATCATTGTAATTCCATGTAGTCTATTAGACTGTCATATAAATCCCCATTTTTTTTTTTAAAATAAAGGTTATATTAAAAAAATTAGGATTAAATTGATATTTTAATAGACGTGGGAACTAAAATGATCTCTTACAAAGAGTTAGATGATCAAGAAAATATTACATGTGACTAGCCGCATGTTCAAACACTAAATCATGGGAGACCACACTGTCATGCACATGAAAACTTGCTCTTGTGTTGTCTTTTGTGATTAAGGATGTGTTTGGGACAGCGTTGTGGTGGCGATGCAGTGCCGCACGACACTTTTTTGTCCTTGGCAATTCTTCATGTTGTATGCGGTACTTTTTGTAATTTGATCTGACTAAGTGCGGTGAGAACTAAAAATCAGTGGTCTGACTTTTTGGAAAAAAAAATATATAATAGTCATCGCATTTTTTTGACAGGAAATTGATTCTTCATATAGCTACAACAAACTCAAGCAAATCTTGACTATCCGGACATATGTTGGCCGGGAGTATGATATTGCACACATAATATTTTCTTCACACAAACATTATTACATGTATGTATGTATATATATATATATATATAATGTGCGGG
>NW_018164844.1:1276938-1282917 GCF_001263595.1 Phalaenopsis equestris | reverse complement strand
TCACCACAACCTACATATATATATATATATATATTCCTATTTTATAATTTTAAAAATATGAGACCACCATGAATGTTTCTTGCGAAAATCCAAGTCGGCTCCTACTTCGGGAGCTAGAAATCAAAGAATTGAATATTATATATATAGGTTGATTCAGTCAAATAAAAAACTAACAAATTTCAAAGGTGGGCTTCCTTTTTCATTTCTTTTGTGATAGAAGCGTCTGTAAAGAGATGTTTTTTTGCTTTGGTGATTAGGCTTATCTTAGACTTTGAGCAAAATTAGTCGACATTGAAAAAGGAAGACTATAAAGATTAAACACATCAAAGTCAAATTCTATTGATTTATATTTTATATTAATTATATATATTGGTCATTTTCTTAAACATAAAAAGTGAGCTTGATATATCAACATTGGAGTAGTGATGACATTAGCATTAACTAATCTTATCGCCAATGAAATTATTCATCGATTAAGAAAATTTATCAATATTCGAGAAGTTCAAAATAGCGTCGGATTTTACGTTTGCTACGCGACGTAAATTAGTTGACGTTATTTGCGACGTAATTAGCGTTGGATTACCTTTTGATTATTTGAGGCAAGAGATTATTTCATAACAACGAAATTTACAGGGGAGTTGCGGCTGTTTTGGAGTCGGATTTGCGTCAAATAAATCAAATCAAAATATTTACTTAAAAGCGTAAGAAAAAATCTTATGCAAGGTAGATGAAAAATATAACTCAATAAACTTAAAAAACCCATCCCACACCTTCCATTTCATTTTCTTGTTCGTGCACCCTTGAAATGCTCGTGACTCCTCTCTTCCCTCTTGCGACATTGAAGCTCTTCCCATCTCTCGTCGACTCTGGTCGTCGTAAGTTCTTGTTGACCTCATTTTTTGTGAGGACATCCTTCCTCTCTATAAAATTATGAGATCTAGCATGAGAGTTTCCTAATGACTTTCTTAGATGCTTAGAAATGGGACCAACATCTATATAGGACCTCAAACCAATATATATTCAGTTAGGGTTTCAAAGGTTAGGCTAGGCCCCAAATCCCCAACCTTTTGTTGGGATGATTAGGGTTTTGAACCAATAGGAGCACAAATTGAATCCTATAAGTGGAAAATTCTCTAGGCAACCCCATTAAAGCCTGAAATCCTAGGGATCCCTGTGAAGACCTATTGACCACCCTAAACCCTCTTTAATCTAGAACAAACCAATTGGGTATGAGGCTAGTTCTAAGCTAAGGAAGGGCTCAACTTTTATATCACAACCATAAACTAAAATCATAACATCAAAATTTAAACCGAAAAGGGAATTGGATCACCACAATTGGACCCTGAGTTCACTCAATTCCTCCCCTCAACACTAAGGAACCTTGAAATTAAAAGAAACACAAACACATTAATTTAACCCTAAAATTGAAATAATTGATCTCATCATAATTTAAGTAAACCTAAAACAAGACCAAATAATCAATCAAATAAAAAAAATTGAAGATTTAAATTAAACCAAAATAAATCAAAATATCAATATTAAACTGTCCAATAAGCTCAAAATTGATGCTCAAAGTGGTGCAAAATTTCTAAGGAAAAATATTTTTCATAGATTTGAGATGTCAAGAGTAATTATTACAGATGAGAGAAGTCATTTTAAAATAAAAGGATTGAGAGATTAGTTGAAAATTTTAGTATTAAATATATGATTGTCACAACTTATCATCCTCAGACTAATGGTTTAACAAAAATATCCAATCAAAAAATTAAGAAAAATTTAGGAAAGATTGTTAATCCAAATAAAAAAATTGGTCTGCGAGACTTGATGACGCACTATGGGTTTATAAGATTACTTACAAAACTCTTATAAGAATGTCATCATGTAGACTCATATTTGGAAATGTTTGTCACTTACTAGTGGAATTACAACATAAAGCTTATTGGGTTGTTAAATAATTCAATTATAATTTGAAAGAAACAAGTGAGAAGAGATTATTACAGTCAAATGAACTTGAGGAAATTAGAAATGAATCTTATGAAAATGTGAAAATCTATAAAGAAAAGATGAAAAATTGGCATGATCGGAAGATTCTAAAACCACCCAATTGATCTTTGGAAGGATATTCCGTCATAAATTGGAAGTAAAGAAAGGAGATGTGATGAGAATGAGGAAAAGTTAGCTCTTTCGATCTTTTGTGTTGGTGTGAGTACATAAGCAAATGAAAATTGGGGTAAGATTACAAATTCTAAATTTAAATAATAAAATGAATTTGGGTCTTTCTAATTATGATCTATCACCTAAGGTGAGGCGGTGCTTAATTAATTAATTAACTCGCAGATAGATATTTTGTGGTTCAGGGAGTTCGAGGTATGATCGTGTAATTTGAATCAGAATTGTAAATTTAATTTATTTTGTCCTACTAAAACATGGATTATCTTTTACGTTGTCGAGGTCCTTCACTGGCTCCTAGATCACCACCACCAAATCCATTGAACCTTCATGATTCAGGGTAGGCATCGACTTGGGGACATGTTCACCACAACCTACAGGAAGGGCGAGCGACTCGCCTGGATCGGTGAGGAGCTCTGAGGTCAGTTGACCGCAACCTAGGCCTCCCCTGCTTTTGAGAGGAAGATGCAGATAAACCAGGCGAATCAAGCGACAAAGCGGGCCAGGGGAGCTAAGCTTCATATTGAAGAATCAATCTCTCATACGGAGCACTAGTAGAGGCTGATAAGTTTATTTTAAATATTTAAAAATTCAATCTTTAATATAATTATGTGGAGCTAATCAATCTTATATGCTAAACAGGCCAAGGAGTTGAGTCGTGGCCCTCCGTTGTGGAGCTGCATGTCCAAACTCATTGGTGTCTGGGGATGCAACAGTGTGTCTCAAAGCATTCTCGATGGGTTGATGTAAGAAAAATAAAAAAAAAGAATTAAAACTTTATTTTGACTCTTACCAATTAGTGTAAGAATTAAGCAGTGTTTTAATTATGCAGGAGGAGTTTGAGCAGCTCCGGGAGAAGCATTTGGTCACTCAGCTCCAGACTTCCGCAGACAACAATGGTAGTCATTCTACCACTGTGCAATCCAAGTTCGAGCTTTGGACTCAGGTGATGAGGAAGAAGAAGGGAAGAGTCTATGACCTTGGTGCGATGGGCATAGCCTTTGTGGTCGAGCTCTTCCGTGGTCCAGTACTGAGTTCCCCGAGCTCCTCACAGCCAGATCAGGATGCACTTGCTAGGCAAGCCACTGCAATGAATGAAGAGCTCCACTAGTTGCATGAACAGATGCTAGAAGGCTAACATAGGGTCGAGGATTTGATTGCAAGCCAGGCAGAGTGTTTAGCAAATCACCAGGGCAAGCAATCAATGGCTTCCGTAGGAGGGAGGAGGAGGAGGAGGAGGAGGAGGATGATGATGATGGGTAAGAGTCACTTCTTATGTTTTATTTATTTATTATTATTCTTCAGCATTAGTTTGGATATTTACTTTAAAATTTTGGGTTAATTTATTGTTGTCATTTGGGACAATTTGTGACGGTATTTTACTTTTCATTATTGATATTTATTTGAGCTATAATCTGTGTTAAAGTGGCTGTATAAAATATGGGGCGATGTGAATTTTTTGTTGTGTGAAGATTGTGTAAATGTAATTGTTCTTTTATGTATATATTTTTTTTCTGTGTAACAGGTTTGCATCTGATTTGCATCCATTGTACGTCGAATAATCTAACACTCAGACGACAACAATTTTCCATCGATCTTCGATATTATCTGTCGAAAATCTGACGCTAAGTTTAACTTCCGATTTTTTCGATGCCAACTTTGAAAACATGTGGAGTCTCAACAAAAACCAATGCTAATTTGACCCCAATAAGATGCAAATAAATTGCCGCAAATTATTTTTACGTTCAAATGGACGCAAATTGCACTATCGACCCTGGATTTACCCGTGAAAAATAACGGTTGAAAAACAGGCGCAAATCCGACAATAAACCTCAATTTTTGTCGGATTAAACTCTGATTCACGTTCAATGTGTTCAACGCAAATCAACACTATTTTTAAGATACTATAATCTATGGATGATCGATCGATCACAACTATAAATTTAGTAAGCATCTAGAATTATTGGTCAGTTAATGTTTGATTATATTGTACTTGTATATTTTGTGTGTGTGTGTGTGCGCGTCTGTGTATGCATAGTATCATTTGCATGCATGCCGCCCAATTCCTATGCATTTACATATGAAACATCAAAATTTTATTTTTTACCTTTGTACCACAAATCATACATATCACATAAAAAAATATATTATTTTAACTTATAAAAAGTGAAATACACATTTACTTAAGTAAGGTGACAGTATGTCTGTCCACAATGTCTTGGTGAAAATACTGAGATGCGACTATCAGGCGGCGTCATAAGTAAGAATTAACATATGTTATTATGTGTAATGATGGTCTTTCCTGGTAATTCAAGTTGGTTCGATCACTTCGACAAGTGGGTTCGGTTCGACCATTTCGGCTTAAGGGTTCAATTCGATCACTTCCTTGGAGTTCAGATTGATGAAGTCGACCTACATCCTCCACTTTTCATTGGCCTTTTGCGGCATGACTACATTGGAAACCCAAGATGGGGTATTGCACCTCCTGGATGAAGCCAGCTTTCATGAGCTTCAACAACTCTGCCCGGATTGTCCCCACTAGCAGCTTAGCTGAGGACCTAATATTCTTCTTCAACGATCAGACGACTAGATCGATGTTCAATCAATAGCAGGAGACATCTCCGCTGCTGACCAGGTGATGAAGTCAATGTGCTCCCGGAGAGTTAAAATAAGCAAGTCTATGTGCCCTACATCAAAAGCTTCATTAATTAAGAAACACTTATCTAGCTCCCCTTTGGTCATTTGGTACTTCAAGGATTATCTCATTGGTCCCGAGACGTCCTTCCCTCCGGTGTGAAGATCGAGTGATTTCTGCTCCACAGTGTCAAACCTTCTGAAGGTAATAGGTTCGAGACTTCTCCAAGTTTCCTCGAACTTTGAAGACTTCACCGCCACCTGAAAACTTCACTGCACGTAGTATGTTGTGACCACAACCTTATAGCCGTTCAGGAGTGGGTGGCAGAAGATTTCCTTGTAAGTTGACGGCAAGTCTATGACCGCGACTTTATATACGTTTAAAAATACAAGCTAAATATGGACGTAATAAATATTCAATAATTGTAAAGTCACACTTATCAACGCAAGTATACATATCACTCAAGTAATATAGAGCTATAATGGAGTCCCAGATATCGATCCCACAGGGAGTGGTTTAGAATTGCGAACTAAGATTTTAGAAAAACAATACTTTAATCACAACAACGAAGTTCAATTTGCTTATCTGTCACTAATAGAAAATTGAAATAAATAGGTAAATTTAATAACTATTAAATAACTAATGATACTAAGGATGGTCTAATTGTGATATTCAATATATAAGAAAACAACATTCTCCTTGTCAAGAAATTATAGTGAATGGATAAAGTGAATTAGTTCAATTTATATTGTGTCAAATAGGATCAAATAGGAGCATACATATTCTTTACCCTTTGGTCCAGACATAAAGAACATTGACTAATCCTACGCTTGTTTACTGAATCTGCAGCTAGACTGGGAGGATACCGACGCTCACTTCAGAGCTCCCACGTTCCCCTCACCTGAGGGCTAACATCTACACTTCAACACCCAAACGATAGGCTCGAATTGAGGATTTTAGTCTGTCACTCTAAAATCTCCAATTCTACGCCCGATAATATTATTTCCCTATTTATTTGCACCCAACTTCCAAGAGCTTTGACCTCCCTGAATCTTGGATGTAATCCTCACTTTAGTTGTAAAACTCAACATGTTTTAACAAATCAATTGGTCAGATTGAAAGTAACTTAAGATCGAAGTGAAAAGATCATCACAATTTCTTAAACATTTTCATGG
>NW_018164844.1:1274714-1276140 GCF_001263595.1 Phalaenopsis equestris | reverse complement strand
GTTTTAATTCAGAAATACTATAAGTTTGACTTAAATAAATATCATAGTGAGATTTTCAAAAAGAATTCAAGTAATTGAATTAACTCTGTAGCCACAAGATTATTTAGTCATCAAGTTTAAGAGTTCTAGTCTTCTATTTATTTCAAGAATGACTATATGTTGCAATATTAAGTCACTTAGAATATCCGAAAGATAAGAACTTCATGAGAACTCTACTAGTAAAATACCTATTCCATAAATATAAGTTCAGGAATGTATTTAAATTTTTCCTTTAGGTAGGTCCAGTGAAGCCAATTTTTGATTAGGCATATCCTTAAGTTTCTCCTCACTTCCATAATAATTTTTTTTTTCAATTTTTATTTGGATTGCTTTCAATCCTATATATTTTTCTTTTCATTTCAGGGAATGTTTTCAATCTTTTCTTTTCCTTTTTGCATATTTTTGCTCCAATGACCCTAATTTCATCATTCCTGCAACAAAAAATAAAAAAATACCTTTCTTTAAAGTGCAATATCATTAAAAACAGTATAAAATAGATATGAAAATCTCAACATATTTTCCTCTTGTCAAATTCCCCCAAACTTAACTATTACTTGCCCTCATTTAGTACTACATAAAAGTTATGATCTACTGCAGTAAAGTTTTAATTCAGAAAAACTATAAGTTTGACTTAAATAAATATTATAGTGAGATTTTTAGAAAGAATTCAAGTAATTGAATTAACTCTGTAGCCACAAGATTATTTAGTCATCAAGTTTAAGAGTTCTAGTCTTCTATTTATTTCAAGAATGACTATATGTTGCAATATTAAGTCACTTAGAATATCCGAAAGATAAGAACTTCATGAGAACTCTACTAGTAAAATACCTATTCCATAAATATAAGTTCAGGAATGTATTTAAATTTTTCCTTTAGGTAGGTCCAGTGAAGCCAATTTTTGATTAGGCATATCCTTAAGTTTCTCCTCACTTCCATAATAATTTTTTTTTTCAATTTTTATTTGGATTGCTTTCAATCCTATATATTTTTCTTTTCATTTCAGGGAATGTTTTCAATCTTTTCTTTTCTCCTTTTTCAAGTGAGGATTACTATATCTAGATGGCCTTTAATGATTTTGAACTTCACTTTTCTTTCCATAAATTTGAAACTCAAAGCATTTCTTTACCTTATAAATATTTCATAGTTTTTACATCATTGAGCCCCAATATTTTCTTCTCAAATGAATTTCCAGATTCTTAATACTTTAAAATATAGTTTCCTTTACTTTAAATAATTAACTATAATCTTACTCTTTTATACTAAATATCTTAAGTTACAAAAATTAATTTTCATTACAAAAATATTTCTTTAAATCTACCATAATATTTAAATAGTTACAAAAATATAGTTACCTGAATTAAATTCACTACATAAAATCATATAAATA
>NW_018164844.1:1228596-1272837 GCF_001263595.1 Phalaenopsis equestris | reverse complement strand
GGAAGGGGATGATGAATAGTGGCGGTTGACTGGTCAAAATCACGGTTAAAGGTGTTTTTCGTGAGCTCGTCGTCAGCGGGGTCGATGACGTCGTCGACACACTCAATTGGAACTAAAAGTTTAAGTCTCAGGAAAATCTCGCCGTCGGCGGCGTCGAGGGCACTGTCGGCGGGATCTATTGATTTTGTCCAAATTCTGGATTTTTGCGATTTCGATCAATTTCAAGCCTTAACGACATCTTTTTAATCATTACAGACATAATTTTAAGTGACTAAATGATGTACTTAGCACATATAAACTTTCACAACACATTTATATATAAATTCCAAGGGGTACAATGTACGTTACATAACACACCTAAGTTTGGTATTTTCTCAACCTCAATACATTAATTAAGCGTCGCAATCCAAGCCACAACACTCAAAATGCTGAAAACAAAACATCTTATGCTTAGTCTGAACAGAGATCTTTAAGCATAATTCTAAAGCAAAGCAAATATAAAGTTCAAATCTAAACACACAAACATAAATGTAACATATGAGATCTACTACTCGTCAGATTTTGTGCTCGTTTCTCCTCTTTCTCCTCTGAGATTACCCATTGATTGCACATGAACGAAGAGGTTGTAGAAGGGTCGAAATGAAAATTCTTCAGTGGAATCTTCTTCTATTAACTTCATCCTCCTCATTAGTCGTATCAAGTTATCTTCCAAATGTCGAGAGTGCTCGAAATGTTCCTATTTTCGTTTGTTTTTCTCTCTTAACCAAAGCTTGAGTAGGCATAACCGTCGAGCTCGCCGTCAGCAGCCTCAAGGGCGTTGTCAGCGGACTTCTGAGAATTTTTTCTTGTAGCCTCAGGAAAAACTTGCCGTCGGCGGGGTCGAGGGCGCTGTCGGCAGCCTGGTTCAAATCTCCACATTTTGGTCCTTTTCGCTTCAAATTCCCTCTTTTTTGCATCTTTTTGCTCCAATGACCCTAATTTGTCATTCTTGCAACAAAACATGAAAAATATCTTTTTTAAAAGTGCAATATCATTAAAAAAAATATAAAATATGTATGAAAATCTCAACATATTTTCCTCTGGTCAGTCTACCACCAGGAAATCCTCCATGTGCATGAATTGTTGTCACCCTCTCCTCAGGTGACCAACAACGCTATCACTCCAAGGGCTTCATTTGCCTCGCATGAGAATCCAAAGAGTGGGCCGACCAGTGCTGTCAATCGGTCAAATGGAAAGTTCATCTTATCAAACATTGGTTCAAACGGAATATTCACTGAATTGTTCACGTCGATCCAAATATTATCAATTTGGTAATTTCTAATCATGGTTGTGATAATGATGACATTGTTGTAGGGGTTCCCCTTAGGGGTAGATCGTCATCAGTGAAAGTGATTGGTGGATGGCTGTCGTGCTCGAGAATGAAGGCGGTCATGCAAAGGTCGACCATATGGAGCCTCTTTTGGTCGACACGTCTAGAAGGTTCTCTGACTCTTCCCAATATAACCAGAACAAATCCATTAATGTGTATGGAGTTGACCCTTACGAGTTCATCCAAAATTTCATCGGGCTGAGTCTTCCCATGTTTTTGTGTCGCCACTCCTAACAACAAGAACTCAACCTTTCCTACTCTTATCAACTCCTTAATCAGGCTACGGAGGTGTCAACATTCCTCGGTGTCATGGCCATGGTTGCGGAGGTGGAGGTATGAGCAATACATCTTAATGTCTCAGATAAATGCTCATCTCTCATAGGGGATACCATTTTAAAGTATTCTTTGTTTTGGATGGATTCTACTAATTCCGTCATTGATACCCTCAGGGGTTTGGTCCTTGGTGCCTCATGTTTATTCGTCAGACATTCAAGATAGTGAGATGGCCGATGGTCAGTATACCTCTATTGCTCTCCAAGGTGTTTGTTCCTGTCAGTTTCCCTATTCTCTCAGGGCTGTCAACTATCTTCACGCCCAAGATGAATGGGAGAACGTTGAACACCTGTTGTTCTTTTGAGCCCTCTTCTATGGGCAATAGTCAGATAATTCCACCATATGACATGTGGGGTTTCCATTGTACTCCTCATCGGTAATGTGAATGTTAGCTGGCTCCAATAGTTTAGTCAAGTTTTTTGGATGTTGCATGCATAAAGCATATTGAAATCGCGCTTGTACCTGGGATAAGGCTGCATGTGCTACTACAGGTTCTAGGTCCTATACTTCCAGTATCTCTTTCTGGAATCTAGTTACGTAGGCACACAAGCTCTATGCTACTCCTATCTAACCTTCCACAAGTCTTGCGAGCTTTTCTGCTACTTTCGTGCTCTGGTAAATTGTATGACGAAAAACCTCTTAAAATTAGCAAAAGAGGTGATTGCCCTAGCAGATGACCCATTAAACCACTTGAGAGCTGATTCCCTCGGCATGTTGAAGAAAAAATGACACTTCAACATGTCAGTAATCCTCAACAGACAAACAAACGATTTAAATAACACGATGTGGTAGGTCGTATCAGATTGGACCACCCCTTTGTAGGAGTCGAGTGACAAAATTTTGAACTCTGAAGGTCAGAGGTAGAGATCTGCCAAGAGAATGCATTCTTCGGCTGGCAAGGGGTCTAAGTGCGTCCGAAATGTTGTTCATTCTGTTGACGTGGAGCTCGGTAGAGAAAAAAAAGAAACTTACCGTAACTACTCCAGCCTACTTTTCCCCGTCTCCCTCTCTTGTGAAATAGCAACTCTCGTCTCCGTCTCTTGTGCCTGAAACAGAAAGCTCCCCATCTCCCGTCTCAATCTCGAGAAACATAAAAGCCTTCCGTTCCTTCTCTTCGCGAAACAGCCTATGCCTCCTTCAGTTCGTGGTTCGTCTCCTTCAGTTCACGGAAACATGAAGGAGTTTTTTTATTACGTTGAAGACAAGAAGAAAAATTTCTTGCTTGCAGGAAAAAGGAGTTCTTTCTTGCGGTGAAGGCAGGGAAGAGGCAGGAAGGAGTTCTTGCTTGAGGTGAAGACAGGAAGAAGGAATTGTAGCTTGTGGTGTTTCCTTTCTTTGAATTTGTCTTCTGTTGTGGCTCTCAGATATAGAGAGAGAGGAAGTAAGAATTTTTTTCCCTGTAATTGTCGAAGAGATCCACTGGTGTAAATTTCTCAATTAATAAAATCCTCTGCAACTCCGTGGATGTAGGCAATTTGCCGAACCACGTAAATTTGTGGTGTGAAGCTTTTCTCGTTCTATTTTTCACTTTGTTGTCGATCGTAATTTAAATTTCATATATACCACAACACGTTCAATGATCAAATCCAACATTATCTTGGTACTGAGAGCTTCCTTGTCCTTCCGAGGCCTGGTTACCCATCGACCGTTGAGTGCTAGTTCTTCTAGTCAAGGGTTCTGCTTTCGGGGTGCTTGTTTGTAAGGATTCTGCTCCATTCTCTGAGCTAGTGCTTTCAGTATCATGTCTGCTATCTGACCAAGCATTTGGTCTCTCAGTTCTTGAATTTGATGCTGCATAAATTATTTGGTGCACTCCATACTTGTTGCATCTCCTTGCCAGATTTCTTCTCTTTGCTGTCTTTTTCCTCTTGTTAGTGGCATAATCCATGCTCACCACACTTCTTAGGATATTAAATCTAAGATTGTCCTACGAATCACACCAAACGAATATAGTGTAGCAAGACAAGCGAAGATGAAAGAGAGGGAGAGGGAGAGGGAGAGAGAGAGAGTGTGTGTGTGTGTGCGCACACACACACACACATGTAGGTTAAAGCTTATAGAGTTTTAATCATTGATTCATCAGCTTTTTATTGTAGAAATAACCCTCAATTTATAGGCAAAAATGAAGGTACAATAAGTATAATTACATGTTTGCCGCTATTTTAATAGAGATATTATATGGTAATTTAGTCAAAAGTAAATAACTGAAGATTTAAACACACACGTAAATAGACAATAAATAAATAATTCTTCAGCTCGGCTCTTCCCATCGATCAATCGCTTACGGCCGAAAATCTTCGGATCATCGAGGGCAAGCAGGCTCTGCAGGGTTCGGATGGCCGACCACTAAAGCTATCTATTGGTTGCCGGAATCTTTGTCCGGTCGGCCTCGCTGACTAATTGACTTCTATGATATGTTGATCGACTTTTGGATCCAATGGACATTTTCGATTCACGTGTTATTTACTTTTATCTTTGGTTGGACCTCTCAAACCACGTCTCCTTTGACCTATCTGATTTCCTCAAGATTTGTAATGTCGTATTTTTAGTGTAAAATACATTTTTATATATAGTTAGATGACATACATAGAAAATTTAAGTTTAGGCGTTAGATATGTAAATAAATAAGAATTGAGTGATGCGTATGTAAATCTTCTTTTCAAAAATTAGGGATGGAATTTTTTAGTTGAGTGACAGCATCTCATTCCGATAATGCATAAAGGTTGAAAAAATCAAAGTTTAGATGTTAGTTATATAAATACAAATATTTGGTGTGATATATATGTAATTTTTTTTTAAATGAGGACATTACATACAAGGCACCCAAAACATTACAATTTACAAATCAAACACCCTCTCTCATCCCAGCCCATATTTTCCATTTTTATCAAATTCACTGTAATTTGATCACATATAAATGTATTTATAGTTCAAAAATCACATAACCGTTTGATTTTTAAAAAAGAAAAAAATCTCTGGTGGCCTTAAATTTTGGATATTCGTTCCACATTGGCCGCATTCATGCACGATCATCGGGCAGTTCCGCGCTTGTAGTTGTGCTACCTTGGCTCTTAAAATCATCTTGTTCGGCTTAGGGAGAACTGGGTTTTGATGGCGAGGGAATTATGGTTTTGATTAGAAGGAGATGCCATTGGAAGTCGGGAGATGGATCAGTAGGGTCTCTGTTGTTTGATTTTCCGCCTGTTTCCGCGTATAAGCTCAAAAGCATTCATTAAAACTAGGCTTTGTGCAATCCGTCTTGTATCTTTGTTTGGTGTTGTGCAGAGAGAATGACGCATCGAAACTAAAGTTGTTAATGTTTTACCTCATCTTTATGGGCAGAAGAGTTTTTTTATTTCGAGTTATGCTACTGCATCACACCAATTTGGCTCCAGAATAAATTGTCTGAAAAAAAGTCTCCATACAGAAATGCCGGTAAATTCATCCCTTTCTGCAATTCTTGTTGGATTCCTATTATATTTGCACACAGAGAATTTGAAAAATGGAGGTAGGAGGATGTTAGTTTTGTATATATGAAAAGTTTGACTGTTTTGTATGTGATCTCCTAATACATGTCGTGTTCTTTCTCTACAGTAACCCTAGTATTTGGTTAATGTAACCCGACTCCCATGAGAAAATATTTTTGGTAGATGTAATCCATTGAAATATGAGTAAATAAGTATTTTACATGCATTGTTACAAAAGAAGGTACAGAAAATTTCTAGGAATGCACATTACAAGAGCACACCCTTTCACGCCTATTTAGACAACTCGGTTGCACTCATTAGAATAGCAGCAGCTTAAATGGAAACCAAGATAGGTTTTACAAAGACTAAACTATACAGAAACATTAACAACCCAAATTCCAATCTGAATGAATAAATTTTCAAAAAGGAAAACATCATAAGTAGTTTGTGAATGCAAAGACAAAAGCACAAAGCACAACAAAGCAGTGGCAGGAGCCACCGATCCCAGGAAGTCATGTCTGAACCCAAAGTATCTCCTCAAAAGCTCCTGAATAGTGTCAATAGTTTCAACGGAGGTTGTACAATCACCAAACTGAGAGGCAACCAATACATACAAAGTCTGCAGCAGGGCAGGCCCATGAGTACCATCTCCACCATGCAGGAATTCTCTGCTAGTGTTATAAAAACAGCATTAGTGCTTATGCTGCATTATTGATAAAAGAGGCTTTTTTTATTTTGAGAGTAAAGTTAAACTTATTGGTCAAGTGATTAGATAACGTGCAAAGATGTTCCGTATTGCATAGAATGCTGTGGAGACTATGGCATTAATGTCACTGTTCGGTGTCATGGCCACTACCCACATGCCATAGAAGGAAGTACATGAAGACTATGAACATGAAGAACAAGTACCAAAGGAATTTCACTAATGTGCAGTTGAAAGAAATGCAGCTGTAGACAATCAGACCATAAATGATGGTCTGAAGAAAGATGTGTGGGTTCTCAATGAGAAACTGCCATAGGGTAAGGTTAGAGGCTGATGAATAGAGCAATCTAAACAAAATTTGCTTTGCTTTGATTAAATTTGGAAATCAACAAGCATACCTGCGCAAATGCATAAGGAAGTGCAGATACATTCCAGCAGCCTTCTCCCAATAGAAAGCTGTTCGTTCAGCACCCACAATGGGATGCAGAGTTCGTCCATTATGTATTCTAATGAATAGAACAGTTGCATATATTGAGCCTAAAGAGTTGAACAGGTCGTGCTGTGTACCCCTATATATTCAGAGAGTTTATTTATTTGTTTTATTTATTTATGTTATTATGTTCCCAGTTCAAAGTTATTCAAGACAGCAAGACAGATACTATTGTGTCAACTTGCACTTTTGTACCAAGTTTCCATAAAATTGTCCCAGAAATTATAGCAATGAAAGTAGTGAAGAAGATTTGTGTGGCTGTGTAAGAGGGATTGCGCCAGTATGACTTGTGCAGCTTTCATAGGCAAGCTTTGCACCGAGTCAAGAATGATTGCGAGTATTCGGTTGGAAAAAAAAGATCATTTGAACCAGCAGAAGGAGCGCTTAGTTCATTGATTAGAGCTTTGTTTCTTCTACATTTAGAAAGTGATTTATGTTAAGCTAAAGCTGTTTAAAATAGCTGAAACTGTATGGTTGGTGAAGTTACCGGTAGAGGTCAGAGTTTCAGTAGATTTCAACAAAGTTAACCCCTAGAATGTCCTCTTAAGCTTGGGTGGTCATTCCTAGCATCCATGTTGCTGGGTTATGAACATCTTTAATCGACCTAACTCCCTCAACATTCAGAATAATAATGAAGAAACTGAGATTGCAATCACATACATGGTCTAAACATTTATCTCTGATATGATTTTTTTTATCCATTCTATTTTTTCTTATGCTTAGCTCAAAGTACTCAATGAGATGGCATGAACTATGCCTAATGGACCAACATAAATCTCTTCTTGGTCACGTTCCATTAAGAAAAGCTGCAGTTTAATAGACCCAAGAAATATGTTAATCCTAGCATAAGGCATGAAATAATAATTTTTTAAGTTACCTCATCAAAAGCATGGAATATGTCAATGCTTGGCTTGTAAGTTCTGCACACCGCTGTCCTACCAGTGTCCACAGTGTTACTTACTGCCATCTTCACAATGGTTGAGGCCCTTACATCAAGCCCAGAGGTTTGTTCATAAAAAAATATTATAGAGGTGTTGGCAACAAACTATAGGGCAATTGCCAGTCTCTTTCGCTGCTCGGTTGCAAGCCATTCACTCCAGGTGATCCTACAAACGCTCCCTCAGTATCTTCTGCTCCACGAGTTCCATGACCTCCTCAAAGAACAATTGCAGTTATTCATTTATTTATAATAGTTACCTCCATGTCGAAGTAAGTAAGATTTCTTTTCTTTAGATTTTTTTCCTTACCGACCTTTCTTGCTTCAGCATCAACTTCTTCAGGCATACGCTTCCTGGCGGAGTAAAGATGTGATTCATAGACCGTACATGTGGTGAGTGGATGTCATTCTGCTCACAATATCCAGAAATTTTAGAAAATGTTTCTTGTTTTGTGGGATATCTTCATACGCAAGCTTTGCACCGAGTCAAGAATGATGGCGAGTATTCTGTTAGAAAGAAAAGATCATTTTAACCAACAGGAGGAGCGCTTAGTTCATTGATTAGATCTTTGTTTCTTCTGCATTTAGAAAGTGCTTTATGTTATGCTAAAGCTGTTTAAAACAGCTGAAACTGTATGGTTAGTGAACTTACCAGTAGAGGTCAGAGTTTCGGTATATTTCAACAAAGAATGTCCTCTTAAGCATGGGTGGTCATTCCTAGCATCCATGTTGCTGGGTTATAAACATCTTTAATCGACCCAACTCCCTCAACATCCTCAATAATAATGAAGAAAGTGAGATTGCAATCACATACATGATCTGAACATTTATCTCTGATATGATTTTTTTTTATCCATTCTATTCTTTCTTATGCTTAGCTCAAAGTACTCAATGAGATGGCATGAACTATGCCCCAATGGACAAACATAAATCTCTTATTGGCCACGTTCTATTAGGAAAAGCTGCAGTTTAACAGACCCAGCAATATGTTAATCCTAGCATAAGGCATGAAAAGATAATTGTTTAAGTTACCTCATCAAAAGCTTGGAATATGTCAATGCTTGGCTTGTGAGTTCTGCACACCGCTGTCCTACCAGTGTCCACAGTGTTTGGAATATGTCAATGGTTGGCTTGTGAGTTCTGCACACCGCTGTCCTACCAGTGTCGACAGTGTTACTTACTGCCATCTTCACAATGGTTGAGGCCCTTACATCAAGCCCAGAGGTTTGTTCATAAAAAAATATTATAGATGTGTTGGCAACAAACTATAGGGCAATTGCCAGTCTCTTTCGATGCTCGGTTGACAAGCCATTCACTCCAGGTGATCCTACAAGCGCACCCTCAGTATCTTCAGCTCCACGAGTTCCATGACCTCCTAAAAGAACAATTGCAGTTATTCATTGATTTATACTAGTCACTTCCTTGCCGAAGTAAGTAAGATTTCCTTTCTTTAGATTTTTTTCCTTACTGACCTTTCTTGCTTCAGCATCAACTTCTTCAGGCATACGCTTCCTGGCGGAGTAAAGATGTGATTCATAGACCGTACATGTGGTGAGTGGATGTCATTCTGCTCACAATATCCAGAAATTTTATAAAATGTTTCTTGTTTCGTGGGATATCTTGATATATGAATGTCTCCATCTATGTAACCACCAGTTTTTAGACCTGCTAAAGTCTGTTAGAGTTTTCTTTCCAGCTCTGCTAAACCCATCAATGCTGCTAGGACTCATGGTCTGAATGCTCCACAACACCTTTCAATAGAACCAAATGATCCTCCTGCTTTCCTTTGTCTTTCAATTCATTGTAAAAAGAGCTTGTAAAAGGAACTCAACATTTTGTTTCCAGATACAAAGAGTATGTAGGTACTTGAGGTTTATCAACTACCTGGCCTATGTCCACAGAGTATCTGACATTGCCAAAGTTGGTTGAAAGAGGAGCAAATGGGAGTACCATTCCATGCATCTTTTTCTCGACAAAAATTCTGTCTGTAATGTTTACAATATTTCAGAAGGTATAAAACTCAATTTTGTTTCTTGTTGACAGCAAGA
This sequence comes from Phalaenopsis equestris, assembly GCF_001263595.1. Classification (NCBI taxonomy): domain Eukaryota; kingdom Viridiplantae; phylum Streptophyta; class Magnoliopsida; order Asparagales; family Orchidaceae; genus Phalaenopsis; species Phalaenopsis equestris. Next base: position 1,263,490 of record NW_018164844.1, on the reverse strand, counting down.
GGACTGAAATATACAAGTTTTTCACCTTCTTGGCCTGCACCACCCTTGGACGAACCAGATCGTGAAAATAATAATTCGGCTTTTGAAGGTAGTATCTTAAGGCTTGCTCCTGTTATATCTGCTTGCTTCTTTGTCAATGTCTCTTCAGAAATGGTAGTCAGATCTTTTCCAAATGCTGTGGCAATCTATCGAGTTAGCACAATAATTTCAAGTTTAAATGGTGAAACTTCAGCTTTTGATACTTACGGTCAACCAGTCAAGAAAGAAAATGAAGAGGGGGTTGAACGGGAAAATGTATCCAATAAGTGCATCCATACTTATCCAATACTAATTAGAAGATCTTCAGAATAAGGCATTGAATAGGAAAATGTATCCTCAGAAAGAAAACAAAGATCCCGCAAATCTTCAGAATCTCAACTCCCGAAGTGCCTTATAGGAACATATTGTGCCATGAAGACTTTTTTAAGCATGATCTCCAAAGAGAAACTGATTAAGAGACGCTTGTCGAGGAAGTTATGGCTTACCTTATTCTAAGTATGCCCAAGAAATTCATTCACAGCTATTGTTATTTTTGCATACATCAACGGAGAGGAACAATAAATGCTTGGCTTGTGAGTTCTGCACACCGCTGTCCTACCAGTGTCCACAGTGTTTGGAATATGTCAATGGTTGGCTTGTGAGTTCTGCACACCGCTGTCCTACCAGTGTCCACAGTGTTTGGAATATGTCAATGGTTGGCTTGTGAGTTCTGCACACCGCTGTCCTACCAGTGTCGACAGTGTTACTTACTGCCATCTTCACAATGGTTGAGGCCCTTACATCAAGCCCAGAGGTTTGTTCATAAAAAAATATTATAGATGTGTTGGCAACAAACTATAGGGCAATTGCCAGTCTCTTTCGATGCTCGGTTGACAAGCCATTCACTCCAGGTGATCCTACAAGCGCACCCTCAGTATCTTCAGCTCCACGAGTTCCATGACCTCCTAAAAGAACAATTGCAGTTATTCATTGATTTATACTAGTCACTTCCTTGCCGAAGTAAGTAAGATTTCCTTTCTTTAGATTTTTTTCCTTACTGACCTTTCTTGCTTCAGCATCAACTTCTTCAGGCATACGCTTCCTGGCGGAGTAAAGATGTGATTCATAGACCGTACATGTGGTGAGTGGATGTCATTCTGCTCACAATATCCAGAAATTTTATAAAATGTTTCTTGTTTCGTGGGATATCTTGATATATGAATGTCTCCATCTATGTAACCACCAGTTTTTAGACCTGCTAAAGTCTGTTAGAGTTTTCTTTCCAGCTCTGCTAACACCCATCAATGCTGCTAGGACTCATGGTCTGAATGCTCCACAACACCTTTCAATAGAACCAAATGATCCTCCTGCTTTCCTTTGTCTTTCAATTCATTGTAAAAAGAGCTTGTAAAAGGAACTCAACATTTTGTTTCCAGATACAAAGAGTATGTAGGTACTTGAGGTTTATCAACTACCTGGCCTATGTCCACAGAGTATCTGACATTGCCAAAGTTGGTTGAAAGAGGAGCAAATGGGAGTACCATTCCATGCATCTTTTTCTCGACAAAAATTCTGTCTGTAATGTTTACAATATTTCAGAAGGTATAAAACTCAATTTTGTTTCTTGTTGACAGCAAGAGGACTGAAATATACAAGTTTTTCACCTTCTTGGCCTGCACCACCCTTGGACGAACCAGATCGTGAAAATAATAATTCGGCTTTTGAAGGTAGTATCTTAAGGCTTGCTCCTGTTATATCTGCTTGCTTCTTTGTCAATGTCTCTTCAGAAATGGTAGTCAGATCTTTTCCAAATGCTGTGGCAATCTATCGAGTTAGCACAATAATTTCAAGTTTAAATGGTGAAACTTCAGCTTTTGATACTTACGGTCAGCCAGTCAAGAAAGAAAATGAAGAGGGCGTTGAACGGGAAAATGTATCCAATAAGTGCATCCATACTTATCCAATACTAATTAGAAGATCTTCAGAATAAGGCATTGAATAGGAAAATGTATCCTCAGAAAGAAAACAAAGATCCCGCAAATCTTCAGAATCTCAACTCCCGAAGTGCCTTATAGGAACATATTGTGCCATGAGGACTTTTTTAAGCATGATCTCCAAAGAGAAACTGATTAAGAGACGCTTGTCGAGGAAGTTATGGCTTACCTTATTCTAAGTATGCCCAAGAAATTCATTCACAGCTATTGTTATTTTTGCATACATCAACGGAGAGGAACAATAACCCCATATCCACCATTTCTTTTCCAAATGATGTGGCAATCTATCGAGTTAGCACAATAATTTCAAGTTTAAATGGTGAAACTTCATCTTTTGATACTTACGGTCAGCCAGCCAAGAAAGAAAACGAAGAGGGCGTTGAACGGGAAAATGTATCCAATAAGTGCATCCATGCTTATCCAATACTAGTTAGAAGATCTTCAGAATAGAGCGTTGAACAGGAAAATGTATCCTCAGAAAGAAAACAAAGATCCGGCAAATCTTCAGAATCTCAAATCCCTAAGTGCCTTATAGGAACATACTGTGCTATGAAGACATCTTTAAGCATAATCTCCAAAGAGAAACAGAGTAAGAGACGCTTGTCGAGGAAGATATGGCTTACCTTATTCCAAGTATGCTCAAGAAATTCAGTCGCAGCAATTGTATTTTTTGCATAAATCAAGGGAGGACCAGTGACCCCATATCCACCATTTCTTGATTTTCTCTGCAGCAAAATAATTACCACGTAAATAATAATGATGAAACCTTCGAAGCTATGATGGGATATTTTTGGAAGTGTGGGCCAAATTGGCTTGAATAACCGTGAACAACTATGAGTTTTTGCACCAGCATGGCTTTCAAATCTTACTATTCCTATATTTCTTAACCATAAATTTACTCGATAAAGTTCCAATACCTCGTGAAATAAGAAAGTCTCCCAGGATCAATAGAGTAAGTCATGCAAATAATTCGGAAGGATCAGCCACAACCATTTCTCTCCCAAGCATCAAGGAGCCGAAAGAGCCCTGAGGCCATCTGACTGATTAGAACAAGCCGCAGATAATGTTTGAAGAACCTGCAAAACAGTGGGTGCGGAGATTTTTACTCAATGGTGTTCTAGCCATGTTATGCCATCTTGATTAGTACTCTAATCTGTTGTTGTTTGGATCAAAACCAACGCCATGGTAGGTCATACAAATCTAGACAGCACACTCCAAAAACCATATAGGTATCTTGAGTATCCAAGCAGGTGGTGCATAAGCGACGAAGGGTAGACAGGAGGTCCCTTAGCTTGTAGAATAAGGGAAGCTTTGCAATGGTTATTGCAAGTTTAGCAAATCCATTGAATAAATGTGTGAAAAGTCCAAGAAACATCACACCCACATCCAAGAATATGACTCCATCTTCTGCATCATGGCAATGCATCTTTATCCTCAGAAAAACCATCATAGCAATTAAGCCAAAAATGATAATAAGGTGGCAATTCATGTAAGAAAGAAGGTTATTAAGAGATGGTTTATTTTTGAACTCTTTAGCATCGATGGTTAATGGTTAAAGTTTCAGGTTTTTCTTGCTCACTTGGTCTGCTTTCAAAGATATAAACTAATGAATATCTCTTCATCAACAGACATTATCTTGCGGTGCATCGTTGAAAAGTTTCATTTTTCTAATTCAGTATTTTAATGTTGTTAGTGCTGCAGGGTGGTTCCTGCTCCTATCGAACGGAGTATCGAGTTCTCCCCCCAGCTTGAGCCCTACCTGGAATGACGGAAAGGCTTCAGAAATTTTGTTGACAGAAACATAACTGTATAGTTCTTCTTCTTGAGCCCAGTACTAACGTCAATCCTTTCTGGAAGTGTGACCAATCGATGCGAAAGAAAAAGACTAATGTACAGTTATGCGGATTGAACAACTAAACTTTATCAAAAGATCTACATACATATCACTTAATTCTTATGTATTTACGTATCTAACACTTTAACTTTAATTTTTGCATGTATGCCACCTTATCTATGTATGAAAGGTGTATTTCACTTCTTAGAAGTTAAAATAATGGTATTTTTGATGTGATATGAAAGATTTGGATGGTATAAATATAAAAAAAATAAATTTTATTCTTAAAAATGTAAATACATAAGAATTGGTTGGTATTTATGTATATGCCCCATTTTTATTCAGGTTTGAACTTACTTCTTGCAGTAAGTCTGCAACTCCTTCTCAGGGCACTTGAAACTCATTAGTTCAAAGAACTCCAAAACATGCTCCCTTGGGTCCTGATACTCAATTTTCCGCTCAGACAAGTATAATATCGTTAAAGAGTTTTAGTTGCTGGCTGGAGGAGTGCAATCACTGCTGTCCCTCTAAGAATGTGAACTGATTGCCTGAGGGAATTCAATATCTGGTATGTGGTGAAGCTATCAAGACCAGTTGAAATTTCTTCCATGAAAAAGCGCTTTTGAAGGGCCAACCAAGATTTTGATTACAATGGCTTAGAGCGAGTCACAATCATCAAGTGGGAGAGAGGGAATCTACTGTGATAAATTCTAGATACAAGTCATCTGTAATGAAATGAAATTTTTTTTCATCAAATAAAACGAAAATCCTCTCTGTTTTGCAACATTTAAGATGGTTATTTTGCAGGATGTAAAGTGTTATCTAGTCAAGCAGAGAACCTGTCGGCAAGACACATTCAAGTGAGTGCATCATTTTTTTGTGTTTATGGGAACTTAAATACTTTTAGGAGTAATTTTTGCATCAAATTATTATTTTTACCCCTAATCACTATTTTTTACTTGGAGCCTTTTCTCAGGAAAATGGTACAAGTCAAAAGGCCAATTTACCACTTGTCATTCTTCTCTTCTGTCCGCCTGAAATAGTTTTTATCATTTAATCTCCAACCATGGTATCGGCACAAATCTCCAATCCTAAGATCTATCCTTTACAAACATGCCTACGCATCATCTAAATATTTCACGGTAAAGATGAAAATGTCTGTGATAGACGTACGCATCGCTGCGTACGATATTGAGGTTATACCGAGGGTACAAGGGGGTTATATCCGCGGTATAACCCCTTGTAACCTCCCTGTAACCTACTGTAAGTAACCTAAAATAAGTTTCGCGCTTCTGTTATCATATATTAAGAATTTATTAGTATGTTACATATAAGTTACAGAAGGTTACAGGGAGGTTACAAGGGGTTATACCACGGATGTAACTCTTTTGTACCCTCGGTATAACTCCAATATCGTACGCAGTGCTGCGTACGTCTATCGCATGCAAATTTTTTCTGAAAATCAGTGGGCTTGATTTTAACTTTGACGGTTCAAAAATTAAAATATACTTAAAAATAAATGTATAGGAATAATATGCTTTTTCTTTCAAAGACTAGAGCCTTTTTCTATTGTATCTTTGTATCCATATATCCATGAGCGGATTTAGGGGGTCTGCTGCTAGCTTAAAATATTTTTTTTGCTATAAATATTGAATTAGCTAAATAAATTTATTTTTTTATTATTTATATTTATATTTTATGTATGAGTTTGTTTTCATTTTATACATAATAAAGAGTTGAAATTGTTTTAGTTTATTTTTTAAATCTAAGCTCAAGTTTATTTATATAATCAATAATGATAATAATGAAGAGCGTATGCATAACTTCAATTATTAAGTTGTGCCTCCCAAGGACACACACACACACACACACACACACACACATACATACATACATACATTGATGCGGGTAGGTCAATGATCTCAAAGTAAAGTCTAGCTAGAAATGTTTTTCATTTTTTATCTTCCTTTAATACTAACCTTCATGTAAACATCAGTTTCTTGTTCAGGTTTGATGTTTGCTTATTTCTCCCTTCTTGATAGTTCATTTATCATATCTGTAAAACATACAGCAAATAATAGCAGAGTTTGTATGCCTGAAAAATCTAAGCAAAACAATTCCATAAATTGAACCATTTTTGCTAGCTTATTATAGCGAGTTCTGACCCCTAGACACCTTTTGGAGGAAACCACTGTTTCTATCAGTTATTTCTCCAGTGTGTGTATCATGCTGACTAATATAAGTAGAGATTCTTTGAGGAACAGATTCATTCATACAATGACCGTTGTAGGTTAACTTCTGTATCACATATATCTTTCCAGAACACTTTTAAAATGTCACTATATTTGTAGAACTGAACTTCATTCAATACATATAAGAATACAAACTTGACTTTAAGGTGACTGCGGGCTCCGAAAATTTCGACACCCCTAGACTCTTTTTTTTTATTTTTTTGTCAAGAGCTTTGAGGGTCAAATTTTCAGAAGACAAATTGAATTTTAGATAAGACACTACCCAGAGACTAAGTATTGTGTCTATGCATTGGCAACAACTAATCTCGTACGACTTCATTGACTTCTTCCAGACTCTATCATTCAAATGTCTAAGCTTACCCTACTCTATTATAATAACATTTTATTAGTATCCCTTATAAATACCACTTTTTTTCATGCACACACAAAATTGATTCTTATTTATATGTGATTACTTCAAATCAAAGGAACTGGTTTTCATTATATATCAACTTAAGATCAACTTGCTGATAACTTACAAAAGCTCTCATTGACTAGCTTCACGGATTTAAGAAATAACCTAACAATTCACGGTTGAATTACTAGCTTTTAGGGAGAGAAAAAGTTTACAACTAACTCATCAAAAGTAACTGGTTAGAAAGCATTTCTGCAAACATTACTTTTACTAGTATGCTTATACAAATCATAATTTATGTAGCCACTTCTTCTTCAAAGTATGTTCGACTGTTTGATCAAAACAAATCATTAATAATAGCTTTACATTTGTACCAAACTATGCATTAAATTATAGAAAACCACTCAATTTTTATATAGAAAAACAATATAGCCTTATAACAAACTAAATCAAATAAAATAACATTCTATTTCTTCCACTTCTTGTTCTCTCTTTTGTTCTTTATTCATTACTTTAGCAGTTTTAATTTATACCTTGTTATAACTATTACTATACTATAAGAAGTGCAATTACCAACAGAGAAAGAATGACGAGAATATCCTGGAGGGCATTGCGATGTTGTAGGTATTCTTCCATCTAAGCTTGTTTTCTTACTTGTATACTTTAAGATATGCAAAGAAGTTATCCTAAGACTAAGTTTTAAATTAAGGAGATATGAATTCTATTGGAGTTGAGATGAATGTTTTCTTAGCAAAATACCATAAAAATAAATTTTTAGTAAATGCTTTCGCTCTAAAGGTATTCTTAGAGTAGATCATATCTTTGATGCTAATGCAAGCAAACCTAAAAGAAAAAAGTTGTGCATGTTTTAACTTTCTAGCTAAGTTGTTTTGTATAAGTGTTGTTGAAAGAGGATCAAAAGATAAAAGCAAACTAGTTAAATATTAGTAAGATTTACATACATACCTCAATTACAATTTATTTATATATCTAACACCCACCACCAACAACAACAACAACAAAACCTTAATCCCACTACGTGGGGTCGGCTACATGAATCCTATATATCTAACACCCAAAATTCAATTTTTACATAAATGTTACCGATGCATGGAAATGTGTATTTCACTTTCTATAAGTTAAAATGTTTATTTTTTGATATGATACATTTATATTTGGGTGATATAAATTTTAAATTAAACTTTAGGTGTTAGACATGTAAATACATAAAATTAGGAATGTGTGTAAATACCCCTAAATATTATTGCCAAGTATACCTAATAAGAATTGATAAGGATGACCATAGTCAGTGTAGGGGGAAAGTAGTAATAGTTGTGTATAAATAAATAAATATTGATAATAGAGAACCATTAAATTTATATAATATTTTAAGCACAATAATATACAATTGAATTTATCCTAGTATACCTAGTTTCTATTTATTTATACATCTAACACCTTAACTTTTTTTTTTTAACATTTATTTCACTCAAATCTTTAATATCATATAAAAAATGTCACTAGTTTAACTTAAAAAAAAAGCGAAGTACACATGCCATATATGTAAAAATTGATGTTTAGATGGTATATATATGTAACACATAAGAATTTAGTGATATACATGTAAATATTCCTTTTAAAAATTAAGGATAGAATTTTTTAGTTGTTTGATGAGAATCTCAAGAAGATCTAAATTTATATAAAAATCCCCAAGTTTCCTATGTGCATAAATGTAAAAATGGAAGTTTTGATGTTAGATATATAAATACAAATAAATTGTGTGGGATATATATGTAAATTAAAAAAAAAGAAGAACAAAACAAGGGAAGCACTGGACTGTTGAGGCCGCGCATTTTCTGTTTGGGCACCTGAAGTATCTCTACGTGCGGAGCAGGTTATTCCTGAGTTATTTTCAGTTTATTTCTGGGTTATTTTCAATAATCTCGAAATAACCCAAAAATAAAGGCACAGGTTATTTCTGAGTTATTTTGAGATTATTATCTGAAAATAACTCAGGAATACCTGCACCGCACCTACAGCTTGGTGAGGAGTGCCCGTTCAGAAAGTTTAGCTTTGTGCATTCATCCAGCATGCACGAAATTTAGCCAGTGCTGCAGACAAAGCATAATTCACCATCTAGGATGCGTCAGGGCGTGGAACTGTTACGTTTGCATACATCCAAGATGCTTGAACATTTTGATTTTGAAATTATTTTGTTCGGCTTAGAGAGGGCTAGGTTTTTGATGAGGGAATTAGCGATTTGATTGGAGCGACTGAGTGAGATTCCATTGGAGGTGTAGGGAGATGGATCACCAGGGTTTCTATTGTTTGATTTTCGGCCCATTTCCGCAAATAAGCTCAAAAGCATTCATGAAAATTAAGCTTTGTGCAAACCTTTTTGTATCTTTTCAGTTTCTATTTTCTGACATTCTCTTTGGTGTTGTGCAGAGCGAATCTTGCAGAGAAACTAGAACCTTCTCAGTGGATTACCTCATTTTTATTGGCAGAAGGGTTTTTTTGCTTTGATTTCTATAACTGCATCACACCAAATTGGTTCAAGATCAAGTTGTTAGAAATGATGTCGGGAATCTCCACATCATCTATTCGACAGAAGTCTCCATACAGAATCACCAGGTAAAATCATCCCTTTCTGCAATTTTTGTTGGAGAACTTTTATATTTGCGCGCAGACAGTTTGAAAAATGGAGGTAGGAGACTTTTAATGTTCTAAACAACAGAAGTTTGACTTTTATGTATGTGATTTTCCCATACATGACACGATGTTTTTCTACAGTAGTCCCTAGTATTTGGTCAATGTAACCTGACTCCCATGAGAGAATATTTGCAATAGATGTAATCCATTGAAATGTGAATAAGAATTTCATATACACTGTTACATAAGAAGATACAGAAAATTTCTGGGAATGCACATGACAAGAACACACCCTTTCACGCCTATTTAGACAACTCTGTTGCACTCATTAGAAGAGCAGCAGCCTAAATGGAAACCAAGAGAGGTTTTACAGAGATTAAACTATACAGAAACCATCAACAGCCCAAATTCAATCTGAATGAATAAATTCTTAAAAAGGAAAACATCAAAATTATTTTTCTTATCTTCGTTGGAAGTTGAAAACTTTGATTGAAAATGCAAAGACAAAAGCAAAGAGCACAGCAAAGCAGGTTATGGCAGCAGCCACCGCTCCCAAGACGTCATGTCTGAACCCGAAGTATCTCCTCAAGAACTCCTGAACAGTTTCACCAGTTTCAATGGTGGTTGTATAGTCACCAAACTGTGAGGCAACCAATCCATACAAAGTCCATGCAACAGGGCAAGCCCATGAGTACCATCTCCACCATACAGGAATTCTCTGCAAGTGATAAAAAGCAACATTAGTGCTTATGCTGCATTATTGATAAAAAAGGCTTTTATATTTTGAGATCAAGCTAAACTTACTGGTCTTGGGATTAGAAAACCTGCGAAGATGTTCCATATTGCATAGAATGCTGTGGAGACTATGGCAGCAATGTCGCTGTTTGGTGTCATGGCTACTGCCATCATGCCATAGAATGTGAAGTACATGAAGGTCATGAACATGAAGAACACGTACCAAAAGAATTTCACTAATGTCCAGTCGAAAGAAATGCAACTATAGACAATCAGACCATAAATGATGGTCTGAAGAAAGATGTGTGGAATCTCAATGAGAACCTGCCATAGGGTAAGGTTGAAGACTGATGAATGGAGCAATCTGAATGAGTTTACTTTGCTTTTACTTAATTTGAAATCAAAGAGCATACCTGCGCAAATGCATAAGGAAGCGCAGAATACATTCCTGCAGCCTTCTCCCTATAGAAAACAGTTCGTTCAACATCTACAATGGGCTGCACAGTTTGGCCATTCTGTATTCCAATGAATAGAACAGCTGCATACATTGAGCCTAAAGAGTTGAACAGGTCTTGCTGTGTACCCCTGTAATGTATATTCAGAGAGTTTATTTATTTTTTTGGTTTTTCTCAGTTCAAAGTTATTAAAGAAAGCAAGAGTGTTGTGTCAACTTACACTTTTGTACCAAGTTTCCAAAAAATTGTCCCAAAAATTATAGCAATGACAGTGGTAAAGAAGATTCGTGTGGCTGTGTAAGAAGGGTTGCGCCAGTATGACTTGTGCTGCTTCCATAGGCAAGCATTGCACTGAGTCAAGAATGATTGCGAGTACTTGGTTGGAAAGAAAAGATCTTTCGAACCAGCAGGAGGGGCGCTTAGTTCATTGATCAGAGCTTTGTTTCTTCTGCATTTAGTAAGTGCTTTATGTTAAACTAAAGCTGCTTGAAGTAGCTGAAACTGTATGGTTGGTGAACTTACCGGTAAAGTTCAGAGTTTCTGTAGATTTCTGCAAAGTTAACGCCTAGAATGTCCTCTTGAGCCTGGGTGGTCACTTCTAGCATCCACGTTGCTGGGTTATAACCATCTTTAATCGACCTAACTCCTTCAACATCCTAAATAATAAAGAAGAAAGTGAAATGTTAATCACACATTTTGAACATTTATCTCTGATATGATTTTTTCTTTCTTTTTCCATTCCATTTTTATTGATGCTTACCTCAAAGTACTCAATGAGATGGCATGAACTGTGCCCTAACGGACCGACATAAATTTCTTCTCCACCCCGTTTCATTAGGAAAAGCTGCAGTTTAACAGATCCAAGCAATATGTCAATCCTAGCATGAGGACATGAAAAGCAAAATTTTCAATTTACCTCATCAAAAGCTTCAAAGATGTCAATGCTTGGCTGGTGAATTGTGCACACCACTGTCCTACCAGTGTCAACAGTGTTCCTTACTGTTCTCATCACAATGGCCGCAGCCCTCGCATCAAGCCCAGAGGTTGGCTCATCCATAAATATTATAGAGGGGTTGGCAACAAGCTCTACTGCAATTGTCAGTCTCTTTCGCTGCTCGGTTGACAAGCCATTCACTCCAGGTAAACCTACTATTGCTCCTCTCAGTACATGCAGTTCCACAAGTTCCATGACCTCCTCAATGAACACCTGCAGTTATTTATTTAAAGTTAATCTAGAGTTAGATTTATTTTTTTTAATTAATCTAAAGCTATATTTTTTTCCCTACTAACCTTTCTTGCTTTAGCATCAACTTCTTTGGGCAAACGCAGCCAAGCAGAGTAAAGGAGTGATTCATAGACGGTAACATGTGGTGAGTGGATGTCATTCTGCTCACAATATCCAGAAATCCTAGCAAATGTCTCCTGATTCTTAGGATATCCTGATATACGAATGTCTCCATCTATGTAACCACCAGTTTTTCGACCTGCTAAAACATCCATTAGAGTTGTCTTTCCAGCTCCGCTAACACCCATCAATGCTGTGAGGACTCCTGGTCTAAATGCTCCACTAACACCTTTCAATAGGACCAAATGATCTTCTTGTATTCCTTTGTCTTTCATTTCCTTGTAAAGAGAACGTATAAAAGGAAATTAACATTTTGTTTCAAAATGGGAGTAGTTAGGCACATATGGTATATCAACTACCTGTGGCATGTCCACGGAGTATCTGACATTGTCAAAGGTGATTGAAAGAGGAGCAAATGGGAGTACCATTCCTTGTTTCTTTTTCTCGTTGAAAATTCTATCTGTAATGTTTACGATATTTCAGTACATATAAAACTCATTTTTATTTTTTTGTTGACAGTAAAATGATTGAATTATAGAAGTTGTTCACCTTTGGGACCTGCCCCACCCTTAGAAGAATCAGCGCGTGTAGGTAATAATTCTGCAATTGAAGGTAATATCTCAAGGCTTGCTCCTGTTTTATTTGTTTGCTTCTCTGTCAATGTCTCTTCAGAAATGGTAGTTTGACCTTTTCCAAATGCTGAGGCAATATATCGAGTTAATAAAATAATTTGAAGTTTAAATTGTGAAGCTTGAGCTTTCAATACTTACGGTCAAGCCAATCAAGAAAGAAAATGAAGAGGGCGTTGAATAGGAAGATGTATCCAATAAGTGCACCCACACCTATCCAATACCAGTTAGCATCAACAAAGATCCCACGAAACTTCAAAATCTCAACTCCCAAAGGGTCATTGAATCCAGGAACATACTGTGCCATAAACATTGAAGACATCTTTAAGCATAATCTCCAAAGAGAAGTGCAAGTCTAGCCGCTTGTTGAGGAAGATATGCTTACCTTGTTCCAAGAATGCCCAAGAAATTCATTCACAGCAATTGCATTTTGTGCATACATCAAGGGAGAGGACCAGTAACCCCATATCCACCATTTCTTGATTTTCTCTGCAATTGGAAACTACGGCATAAGTAAATTATGATGAACCCTTCGAACCTTTAATGGGATATTTTTGGGAGTTTGGACGAAAATTGAATTGCATAAGAGTCAAACAACTAAGAGTTTTTGCATTAACACAGCTTTAAAATCCTAGTTTTCCTATTTTTCTTAAGTGTAAATCTGCTCGGTAAAGTTCCAATACCTCGTGAAATAAGAAAGCCTCCCAGGATCAATAGAACAAGTTGTGCGAATGATCCAAAAGTATCAGCCACAACCATTTCTCTCCCAAGAGCAGCAAGAAGCCGAAAGAGCCCTGATGCCATCTGACTGATTAGAACAAGCAGCAGATAATGTTTGAAGAACCTGCAAAACAGTAGGCGGTGAGATTTCTGCTCAAAATCATGCTAACCATGTTATGTCATCTTGATTGGTACTCTAACCTGTTGATGTTTGGATCAAACCCAATGACATAGTAAGTCATACAAATCCAGACAGCACACTCCAAAAACGATATAGGTATCTTGAGTATCCAAGTAGGTAGTGCATAAGCCCACGAAGGGTAGAAAAGGAGGTCCCTTTGCTTATAGAATATGGGAAGCTTTGCAATGCTCATTGCAAGTTCAGCAAACCCATTGAATAAATGTGTGACAAGTCCAAGAAACATCGCACCCAAGAAAATGACTCCATCCTCTGCATCACGGCGATGCATCTTTGTCCGTAGAAAAACCGTCATTGAAATTAAGCCAAGTATGATAAGCTGGGTGGTTTATGAAAGAAAAAAAAATGTTATTAGGAGATATTTTATTTATGAATTCCTTAGCTTCAATGGTTGATGGTTAAAGTTTCAGGTTTTCTTTACTCACTTGGACTACTTTGAAGATATAGACAAATGAATTTCTCTTCATCAACAACCATTCCCTTGAGGTGCATACTTTGAGAAGTTCCATTTTACTAATCCCATATTTTGATGTTGTTAGTGCCGCAGGGTGGTTCCTGCTCCTATCAAATGGAGTACCGAGTTCTACCCCTAGCTTGAGCCCGACGTGGAATGACCGAAAGGCTTCAGCAAATTCGTTCACAGAAACATAACAGTATGGTTCTTCTTTATGAGCCCAGTACTGATGTTGATCCTTTCTCGAAGTGACCTATTGATGCAAAGGAAAACGGCTTGATGAATAGTCATGTTGATTGAGGAACAAATTATTATTGAAAGATTTACATATATATCACTCAATTCTTATGTATTTACAAATCTAACAGATAAAATTTAGTTTTTACATGTCACCTTACCTATGCATGAAAAAACGTATTTTACATTTTAGAAAATAATGGTTTTTTGATGTGATATGCAAGTTTTGGATGGTATAAATGTAAAAAAATAAAGTTTAGGCATTAGATGTGTGAATACATGAGAATTGGGTGGTACGTATGTAAATGCCCCCTTTTTATTTAGTTTTTCAACTTACTTCTTGCAGGAAGTCTGCAACTCCTTTTCTCTCAGGACACTTGAAACCCATTAATTCGAAGAACTCCAAAACATGCTCCCTTGGGCCCTGATACACAATTTTCCCCTCAGATAGAAGTATAATATCATCAAAGAGTTCATATGTTTCGGGCGCTGGCTGGAGCAGTGCAATTACTGCTGTCCCCCCAAGAATATGAACAGATTGCCTGAGGGAATTCACTATCTGGTATGTAGTGGAGCTATCAAGTCCAGTTGAAATTTCATCCATGAAAAGCGCTTTCGAAGGGCCGACAAGCATTTCACCTGACCAGAAATTTGATTACAATGGCATAGAGTGAGTCACGAGTTTCAAATGGGAGAAAGAAAATCTTCTTAGTTAAATTCTACATACAGGTCATGTAAAATGAAATGCAAGTTATTTTCATCACATAAAATGAAAACTATTTCTATTTTGCAGCATTCAAGATAGTTATTTTGCAGGATAAAAAGTGTTAATCTTGTTAAGCAGAAGAGTCTCTCTTCAAGGCAGAAGGAAGAGCCAAATTTTTTTCATGTTTAGGAGTATTGTTTGCATAGACTTTTTTGTTTTACACCTGATCACTAATCTTTTTTACTTTGAACATTTTCTCAGGAAAATGGGACAAGTCACAATGCCAATTTACCTGTTGTCACTCGTTTCTTCTGTCCGCCTGAAATGCCTCTTATCATTGAATCTCCAACCATGGTGTCGGCACAAATCTCCAATCCTAAGATCTTTAACAGGAGGAGATGACAAAGAAGGTATTATTTTTTATGTTTATGGAAACTTAAATAGATCATCTGCGAAGTGATTTCTGTTTTTGGAGATTTACCTTAAGCATATAATCTGTCACAACATTCTCCTGCCCTTCCACTGATATGGCCTGCCATTGTAAAATAAATAAATGTCTTACTGAACTCTTAATCTGGTAAGTATTACAAAAAAATTACTTGCAGAGTATAATATAGTTAATTTATCTCATTAGCAATGTCGTGTTGAGGTTTATCCTGACTAATTAGGTCGATTTTAGGATACGTTTTTTTTCTTCATTTGATGCAGAAAGATAGACATTATTATTCTTTTGACAAATACAACTTTGATAATTAAGGCTTTTGCATTTAAGTTAAAACTACTGAGATTTTGATCTATCCTATAAGGAAAACCTAGCTATGTTAACTTGTAAGATTATTTAGTTTGATATCGACCATAAAAAACAAATAATAAAAAACAAATAATGAAGTTAACCAAAAATTTTTTTTTTTGAAGTGATTTTTGAAAATTGAAGTTATTGTCTTTTTAGATGCATGTAAGGCATGCACATACAAATTTATTTAGAGTAACTTTTTTCAGGCACAATATGAAATATGGTATTAAACTATTAACAAAATTTAGAAGCACGCCTACTTTTAATCTAAATATTTCACGGTAAAAAGTGGGTATGATTTTAATTTTGAGGGTTCAAATATTAGAACATGCTTAAAAATAAATTTGTAGGAATAATTTGCTTTTTTTTCTTTATATTATTGTATATATATGTGTAAAGTGTTTATTTATCATTTATGTATGAGCTTGTTCTCTTTTATTTATAATAAATAGTTGAAATTGTTTTTTTTTTAATTTATGCTTAAGTTTATTTATATACTAATAATAATAATAATAATAAAGAGTATATATATAACTCAAATTATTAAATTATAATAAATAGTTGAGTTTATTTTTTAAATAGCCAAATTGCGCCTCCCAAGAAAAATATCTAGCTTCCTGCATTGTATATATGTGCGAGTACAATAAATTTTCATTTCTGTTTTATGTCAATGCACTCAAATTAAACTCTAAACTCGAGCTTAATACGTATTTTTTATTATACTAACCTTCATGTAAACATCAATTTCTGGGTCAGGCTTGATGTTTGCTTCTTTCTCCCTTCTTGATAGCTCAGTTAGCATATCTGCAAAAAATGTAGCAAATAATAGCTGAGCTTCTATACCTGAAAAATCTAAGCAAAATTCTATAAGCTGAACCATGTTTGGCAGCCTACCATAGCGAGTTCCAACCCCTTGACACCTTGAGGAGAAAGCCATTGTTTCTCTCACAGTCATTTCACCGATGTGTGTATCATGCTGACTAATATAAGCAGAGGTTCTCTGAGGAACAAATTCATTCATACGATGACCGTTGTAGGTAACTTCTCCAGAAACCTGATAAATTTTAAATTTTGCCATGGTTACTTCAGTTAGCTTTCTTCTGTTTTTAGATGCAATTGAGGAAAAATAATATTTGTTGTGTTATCAATATATCAAGGAAGATTTACCTACATACCACTCAATTCGTATGTATTTGCATATCTAATGACTGAACTATAAATTTTACATAAACGCGACCTTAAGTATGCATGAAAAGATGTTCACTTTCTAAAAGTTAACATGGTGGTATTTTTTATGTGATATGCAAGAATTGGGTGTTATAAACGTAACAAGTAAAGTTTAGGCGTTAGATATGTGGAAACATAGAAATTTTGTTGCTATGTTTGTAAATGTGGAGAATAGTCCCGCATTGATTGCAAAAAGAAAGTTGGGTTTTAAATATTAGATGGCCCCCATTGTCCTTATTTTTGAACATTTTGGAGGATGGGTGTCAATTGATTTATTCCATTAGGGCCAACTTAGGTCTATTTTTACACTAATTACTCTATCCAAAGAAATCTCTCAAAATTCACTTGGTAAGAAAATATATTTAGCTTGCCCTAATATTCAATCCAAACATCTACATAACACAGACGATGCGAAATGGCATTACCATAAAAAGTTGGAAACATAATATTAGATATGCCTTATTTACTTAATTAATTATAAATGTAAAATGTGTGATAAAAAATATTTATTTTTCAAAAAATTTTAAAAATAAAAATAATATATGCATCAAATAAAAAACTTGAGGATAAAAAAATATTTTTTTAGTTATAATTATATTTCAATAACTTATCAAGTGTACTTTCTTTTTATCAAGTGTATATAATTGTCAATATCACACCAACATTACATTGAATTATTTGGCATTGACTTTGTCAATATTATTGTTATATTGTCCGCTCAAAATGTCAAAAGAGAAAATAGTTTATGATTTTCAAAACATCTAAATTAAATATGAACATATTTAATTTAGATGTTTTGAAAATCATAAACTATTTATGTTCCTCTAATTGGCCAACACAATTACTGTCACTAAAATCACATTTCTCTTAAATAGAATCTTTGCTACACAACAAAATATAAAGTTTCTATAAGTCGGCTTAAAGAAAAACTTCATTGCATGGACCGATTTTTTGAAGTCTGTGCTTCATAAATCTCCATCCAATTTTGCCAAATTTTGCAGGGAGACTAATAGCTTAAATTATTTTTGAAAAACAAAGTTGTATTATGTACCTTGAGCGTTGAATCAAGTTTTCCTGACAGGGCCAACAAAAGTGTAGTTTTCCCGGAGGATGGAGGGCCCAAAAGCAACGTCATTCTGCATATCAGAGGTACTAATCAGATATTCTTGACAAAATATATAACCAAATTTTTTTCTTTAAACAGGGAAAAAAAAAGAAATTTGCATACATGCCACACAATTCTTATGTATTTACTTATGGAACACCTAAAGTTTGATATTTACATTTATAAAACTTTGGTGTCATAAACTTATGCATGGAAATGTGTATTTTATTTCTACAAAGATAGTGGCGATGAATATTTTTGATGTGATGTTAAATATTTGCGTGGTATCATGAAAGAGGAATGTTTTAAGTTGTAGATATATAAATAAAATAAAATTGTGTGGTATGTATGTGAATGCCCAAAAAAGGCCTTTCATACCTGCAAGGTCTTACAATCCCATTGATATCATTAAGGATGGATATTGGTTTCTTTCCACTTGGCACAACATGCAGCGCACTCAACACTCCCTAAAATGAAATAAATAAGCAGCAAAATTTATGATTCCTTTTTTCTTTTTTTAACGAGTCCTGTAATTTAGAAAATCTGTTGATTACCATGATTTTATTCACAAAAAAGTTAAGGACAGTTGGAACACCCCGGTTCCCCACGTATGCCTCAGCTTCTATGTTAAGATGTTCAAACCTGACTTCAATCGTTGGGTTATCAATTCCAACACTGAAACAGAGAAAACAATAAAAATCAGTCCTCAACTTTGTTAACTCATGCTTTCAGAATCTGTAAAGTTTGTTCTACTTTTGCTTTTTATTGAAAAACTCACCGTTCCATGCGGTCTCTGAGCTTAAGAAGAAACTTCTCATTGTCCTCTTCTGCAGTTTTGACCAGATTCTCAAGCAAGTTTTTCCTCTCCAGGATTCCGAGGTCCTGGATGTCGACTTCCTGCACCGGGCCGCCGGCTCCTTTGAGAATTCCCCGCCTCATGCGATCGTAGGTGGGGAGCTTCTCAAGCACCGCCCATTTCAACGCCTCCTCGTCGTCTTCCTCCCTGCCAGATCTGCCGAAGACGGTGCTCGTTGTTCGCCATGTGGAGGCGCTCCGGCTCATGCTCCTCATGCTCCCTCTTATGCTTGCCATTCTCATACTACTCTCCATCTTCCTTCAGCCTCAGCTTCTCACTCGCAATCTTCTTGACTACTTTATAAAGATTGGAGCTTTGTTAATTTACAGGTAATTGTGTTTCATGAAAGGCCAACCAGAGCCCAGAATTGAACGGTTGCTTCGAGTTTAAAGGTGATTTGGTTTGTTTGCCCTCCTGTAATCTTGTTGAGAGGGAAAATTTCAAATTAGAGGAGTGGGTGTTTTGGTGTAATTGGGGAGTGGGGAGAAAGAGCTTTATAATGTTAGCAGTCGCGGAAATGATTAGCTGTTTGAGCTTTCCTACTGGAAACTTTGTTCTCTTTTGTGGACCAAGTCTTCTTTGGTTGTCATCATTTTGTTTGTAAAGCATTGTTTAATGAGAGCGATACTATCAATGATTTTTAGGAGTTTGATAGGGGGGAAACTATAAATAATATGTATATATATATATATTAGTATTTGTGCATGGCAACATGTATACGATCAGTCAAATAATGCATGATTATTTATATTTAAGTTTTATTCCATCCGAGGAGCCCAAGTTTAACACGTACTTGGCAGGTAAAGTAAAATGTGTTGTTGTACGTTGTATTGGTCCTGGGGATGCTGCTCCTATCCCCCAATTGGAGCTCTGGGAAGAAACTTTGGTGCTTTTGATTATGTGCTGAATAACTTAAAATTTAAATGGAATTCAAAATGAGTAGGAAAGTGAACTTTAGAGTTTATTTTCAAGCTAGACTATGTGCTATTTAGTAATAGCATTAAAGTTCTTGATGCTTATTTGAAATCGTGTTTGTGATCTTATTGATCGTATGTGCAAGAAATATGGGGCAGGAAGTGTTGATAAAAGCACTCCTGGGGTTTATTTATTCGTGAACCGCAGTTTAAAGGTGTTTATCTCGTCCCACGGTCCACAAATAAACATTTGCAAATCTACCCTTCCCTCATTTGCTTTCGCCCCATCCTCACTTGGGATAGGGAAAAGAACATGGTGAATGGAACATTTTCTTGATATTCATTTTCATTTTCTTTTTATTTGCAACCTCATGCATTTTCTCTGATTTTCTTGTTTCTTTGCAATGGAATTGCTCATCCGGGCTCGCTTATGTAGTTGTTTTAGAATTTGTGCATATATGAAATGATGGACTCGGTTTGCTTGTGCTAGAACCTTCATTGTATGAAATAATGATGTGATGATGTTAGGCTGTTATTTATCCATGAAATTTTCTTGAATGGCAGCTTCAGTTTAGGGTTTAGGGTGAAGTATTTATGAATGGATTTTGCTCTTATTGACTGTCTGAATTGGACTGAAGAATGCATTTCTCAGTTTGAGATTTTGGTCTTTTAGTAGCTCTAATGTGAATGGACTTTGCCATTGCATTTTAAGGTGAATGGACTTTTATTAACTATCCATTTTTTAGGATATTGATGTTTCCTTACTAAATCTCGGAATATCTTTAGTACCATTGGTATGAAAGTTAAATCAATGTATCCATATATTTATTTATGCACGTCAATGTAGGGATGGAAGGGTAGAGACAATCATGCATGGAACTCTCCCCTCCTTGGGAAAAATATGAAACATTCATCATTGTTTCAGTTTGACAGAAGCATATATGGTTCTCAGTTGGTAATATCAACTTTAGGGCATGTTATATATGTTTAAGGAATTCGGTATTTGGCAGAGACGAAATATCGATTTCACACGCGCTAGACTCTATGATGAGAAACCCACGCCATGTGCCACTCTTTGAGAATCCCACGTCACGGGAGATCGAACCCCTGACCTAAGGGGACTTACAGTAACCTTGCCACCAACAGGCCAAGGCTTGTGCACTATATATATATATATATATATATATATGAGAAGTATTATAGTGAGAAGCAATAATAAGTAAAACCAACAGAATATGTAGTGCATGATTTTATTAATGTTTAATCACACAATTATAATGTATCAATCTTTATTGAACAGCCAAAGTTTAATATTTACACATAGTGATGGTGGTTTTTTTTTTTATGAGATGTTCCAGACTTGATTGTTATGCAAGTAAATATGAATATTTAGGTGTTTGATATAAATAATTTTACATAAGAATTTTGTGATATGTATGTCAAATTCCTATTTATGTTGATTTGTAAATGTAACCAAAGTATAAATTTCAAGATTTTTGCAATTGGTTTTTTGTAAAATTGCTCAATTTCTCATAGAATTCGACAATTATGCTAACTTTATCCTAATATGGTGTGTAGGATGCTCTCCTATTTATCATATAACATTTGAAATCATATACCGACCTTCTAGATATGACAAGAAATGGGCATCATAAGGGATATTAGATCATCTGTTATTTGGGAGAAAGAAATAAAAATGATTTTTTGTGACATTTCCTTGAAAGAGATTGAGATAGAAATAATTAGTAGGAGAATTTGTAGTGTACTGTAAATCTTCTGGAAGGATTTTAGAAAATCATGTGTTTGATATGAAAAAATACATGTACAATGTAAAGTATGAATAAATTTGAAGTTTACACCGTAGTTAATATTCGATGAATTTAGAACTCGGTTGATTTTACCAAATTTGATATTTACACAATTTATTGATGAAAAATATTATCGGCAAGCCGCCACCTATCCCCATAGCAGACCGCCACCCGCCACCCGTTGCCGAACACCGCACACTGCCCCCACCTGTCGTCTGCTGCTCGTTGTCGCCGCCCAACGCCTGCCGCCTAATGTATTTCTTTGTCCAATGCTAACTATCAGTCGTTGGCTATCACATTCACAGTCATCGACCATAGCAACCCGTCATCCATCATCGTAGCTTGACGTCCGCAGTTGTCGCCGCCTTCTCCACTACCACGACTACTGGCTGTCATCCTCCACCGCAACTTATCTATCGCTGCTTTCCATCACTGCCTCCACCCGTTTCCAACCACCATCGCCGATCATTGGTTATCATTGTCAATTGTTGTCGCCACTATGGAATGCCGCTCATCACCCGCCAATAATATCTTATATATTTTGAAATACATTGTCTTTAATCTACTTCAAACCAAACTAAAAAATATAAATTTCTATATTTATTGTATAGTGAACTAGACAACTTCAAAGTATTTCAAATATAATACATTAACTCTATATTACTTTCATTTTACACTGCATTACTTTTTAGCAAACCAAACAACCCCTGAAATGACAAACTCTGATGAATTGCATTGAGTTGGAGTCAAGCTTAGAAGAAAAGAGGGGAAAGAAAAATATACTGATGATTGACAATAGAAAGCCAATGTTCAAAATATCCCTTGTGAAGGATGACAAATATAAAAATGAATACAAAATGATGTACGAGAAGATAAATCAATATGTGTAGGCTTTGACCCTAACCCCACTATCTTTGGATAAGGTCGAGCGATTGGAGATCAAAGAAGCACATAATGGCGGTAATAAGTTGATCAAATTTTATCATGAAATATTTCAACTCTGGTGTAATATCCTTTCTCAGTATTTTCTAAACTGGTCTAGTCATCTGGTTTAATGTGGGTCTCAGTATTTTCTAAACTGGTCTAGTCATCTTGTTTACTGCTTAGGATAAATGTAATATTCTTTCATGATTATCTATTCTAATGTATTCATGTTAAATCAAAATTTTCAAATGAATAGTATTTTAGTTTAAAACTATCATATAGCCCTTCCTGGTTAGTGCTTAAGGTAGATGTGAATCACAATGATTTCTACCTTATTCTATAATAATCAATTCTTAAGATATATGTGTGCTCTAGTGCTATCAATCCTAATTCAACTCAAAACACATCTTCTCTAACCCAAGGACACCCTTTGTTGCCAACCCAGGCCAAACTCACTGAGACTTAGCTTAAACCCAACCCAAACCCAACTCAGCTTAGTCATAACATAAAATGGCATGCTCCACTCCTCCATATAACCAATTTTTCCACTTGGCACTCTCCCATTGGTTCTTCCTTTACCATCAACACCTTCCCTACTCCCTGCCTCTGCTAGCTAGGTGTAGTTTCCCTCCCATGGTGCCAAAAATGAGCTCTAAGACCCTCCATTCCAATGGCTAACCAAAAAGAAATGTTCGGGAGAATCACACAGAGAGCCTATAGCTTTTTCAGAGAGTATTTAGAGAACTCATATTCTCCTCTTATCTTCCTTACCTTCAAAGGACCCCTCCCAATCTCTCAGTTTCATCCCACAACCATCTACTGCCATGTACCACCACCATCAAGCTAATAAAAGACACAACTTATTCTTTTTTACATTACATTAGACTAGACATGCTCTTTTTTATTATGTTATGTGGGTTTAGCGGACGAACCTATCTAAGTAGGGTTATAATTTCAATAGTGTCAGGCTTGCTCAGTCCCTTATGGGATCTTCTGCTAAATTCTTGTGTGCTTCTTTTTTCTTGTTAGATCATGTTTGAGATTTTACTTGTTTAGTAAACCTTACCTTTATGTCTTAATATTTTAATATTGCTCATCTCTCTATGACATAAGACATTACCTCTTAAGCCCTCCTCCCATGATAAGATATCATGGGTTATAAATCCTGATTTTTTTTAATAAAATATCAACTCAAATATTAAATTTCACAATTTAAAAATCATTAAAAACCTAACCATATGATATTAGAAGTCTCACCGAGTCTCTCAGTATCTAGAAACTTTCTACCCTTTTCTCCTTTGAGTTCCAATAATAAGTGTTCCTACATAAGCTATCTATATCACTTTAATCTTCCAAATGAACAATCATGAAAACCAAAATTTGAAATTTTTAAGGGCATCACCTCAACTTTAATTGAGAGTTTCTTAAGAGATATTTCTAAGATTTAATTAACTATAAGAGCTTGATCTTATAGGAAGTTTGTAACCTAGAATAATCTAAACCTTACTCAGCCTTTGAGCTAGGTAGAGAAAAGATTTTTTGGTTTAAATGCAAACCCACAAAATATTAAATAATTTTTTTTAAAATTAATTAAGTCTATTATTTATATCTTTTGAGATAGTATTATTACTTTTAAAATTTTATTTGATTATTCAAATAAATTAAAATATTTGAAGTTTAGGTGATGAACACCAACATATAACCAATCCAATAAAAATCATAACATTAAAGAAATCTTGATAGTCTTACCAAAAAAATTCATTGTAATGTCCTCCCACTTCAAGTTCTACTTCATGGTGATAATAATAATGACTACGATGATTTAGTGACTTTTACCATTCTACTTTAAAAGTTGGAAAGATGTTACTTTCTAACAAAATAGACATCATCCTTGTTCACTTTAGACCACAAAATTAAGATTCTAACTTTTGATATATCTTATGGACTTCATGTAGATGATGCATCTTATATAATGGTCAACCATCATGATGAATTCCTTCATTCATTAGCTCCAATTTTTTTTTTCTGAAAATGCAAGCCCTCCTTAATATCCACTCAAAATATATATCTTAGTCATATTACATATGTAGCTAATCATCTTCATAATCTCTTTGAGTTAGTCTTACTAGTCTGACATAATAGAAGTCTCACCCAACCAATTTTTTTAAGGTATTAAAATGTGACTTTCTACTAACAGAATTAACAATAATATTCACTAAGTTAAGTTTATATTGAATCCTTAAGACATATCCTTTCAATAACTTTAGTCACATTATTTATTGCAAATTTAGTTCCCTTTTATGCAAACATATACAGTTTAAGAATTAGCCAGTGAAGCGTTATACTAATAGACAATATAAGTAACACTTTAATTTCTTATGTGTGGAAATCAAAATTGTAAACTCTAAGTCATGTTTCATTATAAGCATAAAAAATCCTTGAGGAAGAAATCTTAAGGTTGAAAGAGAGAGAGAGAGAGAGAGAGAGAGAGAGAGAGAGGACTTGCTTGCTACATGTTGAGGCCAAAATGAGAGAAGCCAAAGAAAATTATTGAGTTAAAAATAACTTCCCTCACCAAAGTAGAACAAACAACCCTATCCCTACAAGCATCACAAAGAACCAAGATGAAACCACAAGTCAAGTGAATGAAAAAGTTAAGCTAAAATGCACTACATGTGAAACAAAAAACTATTTATAAAAACATTATTAGAAGTAAAAAATTAAAATAATATGCCACAAACTAAATAAATTAAAGAGTTAGTGACATATATAAGTAGCAAATAAGTCACATTCATCCTAAATTCATATTAATAAGTTTAACCCTTTAGCAATACTACATCCTATATATAAAAGGTAGAAATTTGATCTGAGTTTTGGTAGAAAGTAACTTCCAAAAACCTTGAAATAAATATAAAATTTCTTTGCCAGAATAGCCCCTATACTATGATGCAATGACACTTGTCTAGCTTTTTATTCATATATTATTGGTATCCTCATATTCGTATTGAAGCTTCGTGGCTATTATTAAGGGTGTCAATTCTAATTAATACATAATGTTTTGGTTTAACTCGAATTTGACCTAATCTATCTGTTAAATGGGCTAGAAATTTTAACGCCAATAGAACTCCCCTTCAACCCGACTAACTCGAATGCGGCTCAGTAACATGAGGTCTAATCACTATTTTAACTTTTGGAAAGTGAACTACAACTTTCATTTGTAGATAAAGCATTAGATATGTAAATGCAGAGGAATTTAGGGGTATGCATGCAAATCTTCCAATAAGAAATGGATAGACTGGAAATAGAGGAATTCTTTGAATTATGCCAAGTGGCACGTCACTGCTACCTTCAATCCAATATGCCAAGTGCTACCTTCAATCCAATTCTTTTTGTTTTAATTCATTCTTTCACTAATTTGATTGATACGTTTGACTTTAATCCAGCGATAAACTATTTTTATATTTTGAGACAACCTGAGTTAAGGGTTAGAGGACTAATTAATTTTAGAGTAAATTAAATAATGTATACGCTCATTTTAATATAATTTATATATATATATTTATTTAAAGTATACATCCAAATACACTCATATAACAAGATTTTTTTTAGGGTTATTTCATAAAGAGTCTTATGGGCCCCATAAGTCCATATCTGAAGGTCCAGATGTTCTCGAACTAAGCTTATCTGTTAAAGTGGTCGAACTGAGCCCACCAGCCAAAGTTGTTGGAGGGAGCTCACCTTGCTTAAGTGGTCGAAGTGAGTCCATTCGTCGAAGTGGTCTAACTGAGCCCACACTGGAAGTGCTCCGACCTGCCAATATGGTCAACCTGTAGCACTGGGAAAGACCATCATCACACACAAGGACATGTGTTAATTCTCATTTAATTATGCGCCTCCCAACACCTGCATCTCAGTATTTGCATCAATACTCAGTGGAGAGAGGCGTTATAGCGTACGTAATATGATTTTATATTTCTTTTCTCTGATGTATAGAAGGAAGAGAGAAAGGTAAACAATTTCTCTCTCTCTCTCTCTCTCTCTCTCTCTCTCTCTCTCACTTTGCATCCTTTAAAGCTTCAGCAACAGAGATCTTTATCGGATTATATGAACTCACAAATAATACGGGTCCTACTTCTTTGAAGGATTCAACATGAAAAAAATACGAGGCTCGGTTGTTCAACTGGTCAAATCAATTATATTGAGCTGATCATCACTAATTTTTAATTATATTTACTGTGGATTTTAATCATTTTCTTATAAAATAGACTGAATTAATATGTTTATAATGTTGGTTGAACAAATTATCTGTAATATAAAATTTTGTGTGCCTGGTGAATACTAGTCTTATTTTATGAATGATTAAAAGGTCAAAATTATGATAAAGATAAAAGTAATAGTATTGCAACATCAATTATGCTCGCATTTTGTATGAATAAAAATTTGCGGGAAAATAAAACATGTGCATGCTAAGAAACTACGATATAAATAATTCGTTGTATCAATAATAATTAAATGATATAATCTTATTATTTTAATCTCTTTCTTGGTAATTAAGCATCTCGCGTTTTAATGACTTCTGAGTAGGGCTATCAAAACGGCTCGTTGTTCGCGAACAACTCGCGTTCGGCTCTTTAAGAAGCTCGTGTTCGGCTCGTTCGCTAAGTTAACGAGCCAAATACGAACAACAAAAACAAAGATTTGTTAGTTTAACAACACAAACAAATATTTATTCGTTCGTGTTCGGTTTGTTTTGGCTCGAAATACTACTAATCTATTATATATATAACTTTGATGAGTAGTATTTTTTAAAAATTCAATTAACTACAAGACTACAAAGATTTATAATCAATTAAAAGTATTAATTAAGAAAATAAAATAAAAATTATTAAATTAGATTCAAATGTTGTTTTATTATAAACAATAATTTTTAAATCTTGCCTCAATCCTTAACATCTTATAGCTATGTGATTAGAGATCAAAACGACTCTTTGTTCTTGAACGACTCGTGTTCGGCTCGTTAAACGAACAAGCTGAACGAGAACACAATTTTTGAGCTCGAAATATAAACGAGCCGAACACGAGCTGGGAGACCCGAACGCGAGCTGGGACTAGGCTCGCTCGTGTTCGGCTCGTTTGCACCCCTACTGCTAAGCGGCTTAGATTAATCCTTATCTCTCTGACTAGATGTTGAAATTTGATTGAAATAGATATATATATATATATATATATATATATTAACTTTTCCCCTATGTTGAGAGATTCTAAATAAATTGGCATGAAAATTCCAAATGTTTGTTTATGCCATTGTGTGAAACACTCTTAACCACTACGATTTTCAGATTATAACTAAGATAATTGTTACTCATCTCTCCCTGGCATCCATGAAATGTTCATGTAATACTGTTTTTCATGTCTTCGCACGGAACTGATTTGACCCATTATATGGAAACATGCCTATTTCTTAGTATATTTAGTATTTTTTGCTGCCCTTAATTGCAACATATATTATCACTCTATATGAATTGTAAAAAATATGCTACAACATAGTATTTTTTACCTGTTCCTTAGTCAACGCCCTTAATTACAACATATATATATATATATATATATATATGCATCCAAAATAATTATTAAGTCAAATACAAAGTCCAGTGTCCCAGCCTCTCTTGTTTGATAGCTACCATCAGCTCCCCTTTCTTTTTTAATTTACCGTCAGCCTCACGGGACACAGCCATGCACGATCTACACGCAAGTCCTTCGCTCTCCTGCGAGCTGGATCTCAGCAGCTGCTGCATGCTGCCATGGATTTGGTCGTTTTGGGATTATTAATAGACTAAACTTAAGCTTTGCAAACTCAAAACTAATTAAAATATGCTAACAGTATTTCTAAGTTAATCTCTATTTGAGTCTTGTTTAATTATCGGTTAGCGTAATTCTTAGTTTCATTATTTCAGGTCATGCATGAGTTATTAAATATTATTCATGTTTGATTTCAGCCAAGAACAAGTCCAATCTCTATTAATTTTTTGATCCCATGTGACAAGTCTTTTATTAAGAAATTTTCACAACATGCATTTATATCTAAATATACAAATATTCTTGTGAAAAACGGCGGCAATAAAGTAAAAATGGAAAGAGTAAAATTGCACACAGAGAAAAACACCAGAGCGACACACGGATTTACGTGGTTCGGCAAATTTTCCTACGTCCACGGAGCTACAGAGGATTTTATTTCTTCGAGGAATTACACCGTCGAGCGTCTCGACGTTTACAAGAAAATTTCTATTTTCTTCTCTCCTTTCCTCTCTCTTCCTCTCTTTCTCTTAGCTTTTCTCTTAGCTCTCAAGAGGAATTGACTCTTATGACAAGCCATAAGTGACTATTTATAGAAATAAGGAGAGCGGTAGGTGGAAGGTAGGTGAGCAGTAGGTGGGAGGTAGGTGAGTGATAGGTGGGATGTGGTAGGTGAGCGGTAGGTGGGAGCAATAGGTGGGATATTTAATTAGGAAACTAATTAAATTGCGGTGAACCGAGTCTTCACATTACCCAACAATTCTCCCACTTGGAGACCTGGACACTGACTGCATCACTTACTGGTTGCATCATCTATTAGATTATTGACATTTTCCTCAAGCATAATATCCTCCACCTCTACAAAACAAAGTCATGTTCTTCATACCAGTAGACCAACTGAAGTCGAGCACAACTTCAATTTCTCAAGAGTAACCCCCTTAGTCAACATATCAGCAGGGTTCTTGTTTCCACAAATTTTCTTAAGTAGCAGTTGTCCGTCATCTAACAAAAATCGAATGAAGTGATACCTGATCTGAATGTGCTTGGTCCTGGATTGAAAAGCTGGATTTCTTGCAAGAAATATGGCGCTCTGACTATCACTGTAGAGAGTGCCCTTCTGAACCGCCTTACCCAATTCCTCCAAAAAACTCTGTAGTCATATCATCTCCTTAGCAGTCTCTAACACTGCAATGTACTCAGCTTCTGTAGTTGACAAGGAAACTGTCTTCTGTAGATTTGAGCCCCATGACACTATAGTGCCACTGAGAGTATAAATATAACCTGTAGTACTCTTTCTACTGTCAATATCTCCAGCTAAATCTGCATCAACATAACCTTGTATCTACAGGCTCTTTCCTGAGAAACACAAACAGGTTTCTAAAGAGCCTCTTAGATATCCCAAAATCCACTTCACAGCTTCTCAATGTTCCTTCCCTGGATTACTCATATATCTGCTCACAACTCCCACCGCATGAGAAATGTCCCGTCTAGTGCAGACAATGACATACATGAGTGAGCCAATAGTTGAAGCCTAAGGAACCTTACTCATGTAGTCTTGTTCCTCCTCTGTCTTGGGAGACTGATTTTTGTTGAGTCAGTTTTTTGTTGAGTCTGAAGTGACTGCCTAAAGGTGTGCCAACTGGCTTGGCCTTATCCATATTGAACTTGCTAAGCACCTTTTTCACATATTCAGTCTGTGAAAGTCTCAAAGTGCCTTTGACTCAGTCTCTAACAATCCTCATGCCAAGGATTTGCTTTGTCGCTCCCAAATCCTTCATTGCAAAGTTCTCTGACATCTGCTTCTTTAGATTATTGATCTCATCAATGTTGGCCCCTGTAATAAGCATATCATTCACATACAACAACAGGATGATATAGGAATTGTCAAAGTACCTGACAAAGCAACAGTGATCTGCCTGGTATCTTTTGTATCATGTATTATGCATGAAATTATCAAACTTTTTGTACCTCTGCCTAAGAGTTTGCTTCAGACCATACAAGCTCTTCTTCAGTCTGCAAACTGAATCTTCTTTTCCTTGTACTATGAGCCCCTCAAGTTGGCTCATGTAGATGTCTTCTTCAAGGTCTCCATGAAGAAATACTGTCTTTACATCTAATTGCTCCATAAATAAATTTTCGATGACAACTATAGCCAGTATCATCCTAGTGGTTGTGAGCTTCATCATAGGAGAAAAGATCTTAGAATAGTTAATGCCCTGCATCTGCTGAAAGCCTTTTACAACAAGTCTGACCTTGTACCTTTTGCTGCCATCAAGCTCCGTTTTTACCCGGTACACCCACTTGTTGTGCAATGTCTTCTTCCTTGGTGGAAGTTTTGTCAGCTCCCATGTCTGATTTCCCAGCAGGGAATTCATCTCCTCCTTCATGGCCAACTCCAACTTACTAGAATGTTCATCTGCTAAGGTTTCTTCATAGCTCTCGTGTTCTCCATTATCTGTCAGCAAGATGTAATTCAAAGTTGGTGAGTAACGTTGTGGCGAACGTCTACTCCTGACTGATCTGCGAACGGCAGCTGGAGTAGCGAATGACTCTGAACCTAATTGTGGAATAATAGGAATGGGTGCCCCAGACCCATTCTCCTCGTCATTCACATATCTGCCCTGTACTATGACCTTTGGTAGATCGTCAAACCTTACGATCTCCGATTCCTGAGGAGTTGCTTCAGAATTTGTACTAGCCTTGTTCTTGTACATCTTCTCATTGAAGATCACATTTCTTCTTCTGATAATTTTTTGATCTTGATCATCCCAGAAATGATAGTCAAATGCTTCGTCTCTATTGCCAATGAAATAACATTTCTTTGACTTAGCCTCAAGCTTGTTATGTGCATCAAGATTGACTAGAACATAAAAAAGACAACCAAAAGTCTTAAGATGAGAAAATTTGACATCTTTGCCGCTCCAGACCTCCTCAGGTAATTTACAATCTAATGGGCCGGTTGACCCTCTGTTGATCAAGTAAACTGCAGTGCTGACCGCATCTGCCCAAAAGGTTGGCGGTAGTCTGGCGTGCAATCTCATGCTTCTGGCATGTTCATTGATGGTCCTGATCATGAGCTCTACAACTCCATTTTGTTGTGGTGTCCACGAAATGGTCTTCTCCATTCTGATACTCTGAGCTGCGTAATACTCCTTGAACCCACCATCGATGTATTCACCACCATTATCAGACCTCAAACATTTCAATTTTAGATATGTCTCTGTTTCAACCATGGCCTTCCAAGTTTTGAATACAGTAAATTAATCAACTTTATGCTTCAGATTTTAAACTCATACCTTTCTGTTGTAGTCATCTATGAAAATAATGTAATAGAGAGAGCCTCCAAGAGATGTCACTGGTGAAGGCCCCCATACATCGGTGTGTACAAGTTTTAGCTTTCCTGCCTTGACACCCTGCCACTTTTCAAGAAACTGACCTTCTTTTGCTTCTCCATAATGCAACTTTCACACAAGCCAAGGTCAACTGACTTCAGTCCTGGTAGCTTGCCACTAGACTGAAGCTCTTTCATACATTTTTGACTCATGTGTCCAAGTCTGCATTGCCACATGTCTATTGTGCTCTCTGCAACTGTGGTATCAAAATTGTTAATTAGACTAGTAGTCATATATAGCGTACCAGTCTTCTTACCCTGAGCCAGTATCAGTGCTCCTTTAGTAACCTTCCACGTGTTATCAAAGAATAGTATTGAATGACCACTCTCATCGAGCTGCTCAACTGATATGAGGTTCTTTTTCAGTTCAGAAATGTGTCTAACCTTTTGTAGGATTCATTTGTTTTTGTTAGAGAGTGCAATTTCAACATCTCTCATCCACACCACGTTCAAAGTTGCTCCATCAGCCAGGTACACATTCCCAAAGTTACCTGCAACATAGTTTTGCATCAACTCCCGATGAGAAGATGTGTGAAAAGAAGCCCCTGAGTCTAGTATCAAGTCGTCAACAGAGCTATGAATTACAATCAATAGTGCATCTTGCACTTCTTCAGTTACTGCATTAGCACTGACGTTCTCCGTCTTCTTAGGATTTTTGTAGTTCTTCTTTATGTGGTTAGTTTTTCCACAATTCCAGCAGGTTTCTTGCTAACCAGGCTTTGACTTGCTCTTGCCTTTATGTCTTAATTTTGATCTTCCTCTGTTTGAGTTCTGTCATGTGATCTCCCTCTAGAATCAACATTCAATGCTGAACTCAAACCCAAGGCCTCGCTAGAATCCTTCCTACGCACCTCTTCAGTCAAAATTAAGTCACGAATATCATCAAGTCACGAATATCATCATATTTTAGCTTAGTTTTACCTGCAGAGTTGCTAACTGTCATCCTCATGGCTTCCCAGTTATTTGACAATGAAGCTAACAATAGCAACACTCATATTTCATCGTCAAAATCAATTTTAACAGACGATAATTGATTTGTGATGGTGTTGAAAATCATTCAGATGCTGAACGACAGACAAGCCTTCTGCCATCTTTAAATTGAATAACTTTTCTATCAGATGTACCTTGTTATTCGCCGATGGCTTTTCATACATACCTGATAAAGCCGCCATGAGATCCGCAGTCGTCATCTCTTCGATGACATTGTGGGCAACAGATCTCAATTGGGTTAGTCGAATAACCCCCAGAACCTGTCGATCCAACAGATTCCATTCAACCTCTTCCATTTTCTCTGGTCGTTTTCCCAGTAACGGAAGATGGAGCTTCTTCCCATAGAGGTAGTCCTTTATTTGCATCCTTCAGTATCCAAAATCTGTGTCGTCGAACTTCTCAATCCCTGAAACCTTTACTTCGTCTCTGACCATCATTCTTCCTGAGATTAGAATTGAGACTTTGATACCCTTAGTTGTGAAAAACAACGACAATAAAGTAAAAATGGAACGAGTAAAATTGCACACAGAGAAAAAACACCAAAGCGACACATGGATTTACGTGGTTCGGCATATTTCCCTCCACCCACGGAGCTACAGAGGATTTTATTTCTTCGAGGAATTACACTGTCGAGTGTCTCGACGTTTACAAGAAAATCTCAATTTTCTTCTTTCCCTTCCTCGCTCTCTCTCTCTCTCTTCCTCTCTTTCTCTTAGCTCTCAAGAGAATTTGCTTATGACAAGTCATAAGTGGCTATTTATAGAAACCAGGATCACCCAAAAAAGAGAGCGTAAATGAGGAGATATATATATATATATATATATATATATATATATATATATATGTCGCGTACTCAGATCAGTTGGTTGGACATCTGCTTGTCAGTCGTAAGTCCTCTCTGGTCCAGGGTTTGGCTAGGCACATGAGGGATGGTTGAGGTTGGTATAATAGCCTCTGGCAATATATATATATACTAGATGTATGTATGTATATAGATGTATGTATGTATGTGATTTGCAACGGTGTAAAAGTATACTTTTTGATTTGATCTTGAGTTAACTATTATATCTAATCCAAGCATAACTTAATTCAAGCTTGATGATCAGTATATACTAGATTCAGCTCATCAGTTGGCTTATAGGATTCAATTATATATAGCTTGATATGGGATACAATCAATCTACTTAATTTATTAGTAGATACATAAGCCTGGGATAGATTATATTGGTTTAGTCTTTAGCTACATCACACATTGCCAAGGCCCATACTTATAGGATCATTCAACTGCATAAAATTTCAGTACATATTGGCACATATTTGTAGGGAAAGCAGTAGGGCTTTGGGGGCATCTCTTAGAATTCATCTTACACAACTTTAATTACATATGAAAGATTTTAACTTTCCTAATGAATTTTTAGTCCGGCCACAACTACTACTGGCATAATATGGACCATTTATGATAAAAACTCATTTTATATTTCGATCAACAAAAGTGTGATAGTTATATACTAGCTTTTGATGCATAAAAAGTTTTTCCTTTTTGATTTTTGAAAGTATAGGTAGTGATCTTTTTTATGTGTTGTGAAAATTTGGGTGACGTAAATATAAAAATTAGTAAATTAGGTGATAAATATGTAAATACATCAGAATTAGGTGCTATGTTGTAAATGCCCTAAAGAACTTGGCGAAAGCCTTGTGCATGGTTCCCACACTCTCTTAGAATTTTTTTGGGGACCAGATGATTATAAAGCTGTAGTGAAGAAATCAACGTCTTGAAAAACTGTGGGAATTATAATTTTTTTTTTTTCTAAAAATTCTAACAATTGCTTTATTATAGTCAATCAACCACCACACTTTAATAGGTCGTGTCTAAGAAAATGACTTATTATCACATAAATTTTTAAAAGAGACAAAAAAACAGAGATCAAATAAAATTTTAGCGGCAATCTGAAATGCAAAACAGACAGAAAGTTGTCCCAAATAAACATGTATTTAACATTCCCTCCTTTGGAATTATTTGTCTCGCCAATTTTCTTGGCTCCAAACATTCATCCAATGAGTCTATACTTTGAATTAAATAATAATAATAATAATAATAAAATCTCAATAATTTATTAGTCTATCTATTTAAAGTAGAGATGTAAATGAGTTACACCGACCAATTTGACTCAATCTTAATTTAAATTTGAACTAGATTAATTAGTTGTATTTGAGCTTACACTTGAGCTCAAGCTAAATTTTATTCGATGGAGCAACCTCACAAACCTTCTCATTAATTATAAAAAAATAAAAAATAATTTTAACTTGAGCAATTATTATTATAAAATGTTCAAATAAATCAAAATTAATAAGAAATTGAGATATAGCTTTTTAATTATTTTTAAAAAAATTATGTCAAAATTTTTAATTTTAATAAATTTTACATATGTATTATATTAACATATATATGTATATATATATATATATATA
>NW_018164844.1:1226634-1228580 GCF_001263595.1 Phalaenopsis equestris | reverse complement strand
TATATATATATATATTTATCTAACCAAGTGAACCATGAGATACAACTAAAACTAAGCTCATTCCAAAAATTAAGGAAAAAAAGACATATTAAGGATAAGCCTTTTTATTTATATTTAATATTATATGCTCATGAACGGCCCCACCAGGCACACAGGCCAAATAGGACCATAATACCCTCCCTCCCTACAGGAAGGTAGATTTAGCAAGTACAACTTAGACCCCAAAAAAGCACAATAAAAAGTAGAAATATTATATCATAATAGCTCTCAATATATCTCTTTCACCATATGCTGAAACTTTATGTCGCAGCTACATACCTGTCACATTAATATCATGCCAAAAATTTGTCATATTAACATGCACAAAAAATGCCCACCGTTAAACTAATTCACAAATTTTAATGAATTAGTATCACATGTTTATGCATGCATTTAAAGTGTTGTAAATGTAAGTTTCAAAGTTTAGGTGTTAGATATGTAAATACATGAGAATTAGGTGGTGTGTATGTAAATTTCTCATTACATTAATAGCAATAGAATGTTAGTTTTGCACATATAATAATTTATAAATTTGTAAATTATGTATTTACCATTGTATTCCCTCGGCGCATTGCATCGATAGCACTCCAGCCTGCTAGCGAAATTGTGTTCATTGCACCCGTACCTGAAGCCAAGCAGGAAAGATGCGTTTATAAATGAATTTTAAACGTTTGGGGGCAGCTTATTTGGTGTGGTGGTATTTTAAAAATGTAACTGAATTGTTTGGGTAAACTGCATTTTAGCAGCTTATACATTTTCAAAAATCAGAACACAGCGTTTTCACACCGCACCTATCTAGGTGTTGTGGGAGCTTATTGGCAACGGTCTGACTTTTCCAAAAAATAAAAAATTTGTAATAGTCACCGTACCTAGCTTATCGACGGATTATTTTTAATCGGCTTATCAGTAGATTATTCAATAAGCTATACCTTCCCCAAACAAAAATCATCCCTTATTTGTGATATATATTATTTAATATTAATTGTTTAGTTAATTGATAACGATAAATATACAAAATATTGAAATGTGGGGTGGTATGTATGATCCCTCCTTCATTTGTTAATGATTGCTTCAAAGACTTGTGTGAAGTGTGTTCATAAGAATTAAAGAAAAATGTTAATCAAAAGCTGGATTTGAATTTGAGTTTGAATTGCACTTAAGTTGAATTTAATTGATTGAATTAATATGTATTGTAATTGGCTGAAACATACATGAACTCAAGAAATCCATGATTAATAAATTTAACTATGAAGAAATTAAATTGAATCAAATGAATTCAAATGCATCTTGAATAAAAGCAGAATCTTTTTAGAGGGGCGAATTGTTCCCGTGGACCCAACGTGGGAGGAGCTATGGTAACAAAGGGCAAAACAGATATTTAATGATGGGCAAAAAACAAAATTGCCCTCTTTAATTATTTTTTTTAATATTTTAATTTAAATTTAAACATGTTCGATTAGATATTTAATTTTAAAAACTCAAAACATATTTTAGATGATTTGATACTTTTTAAAATCATATTAATTTATTTTTATTTATTTAAAAATAAAAAATATTTTCATTTACTAATTGTGCATGATACATGCAGATTAAAAATTAACAAAATAAAAATTTCACTAACCTTGTGCAAATCCAGTCACCAGATTTCCAACCAGGAAGAGGACTGCAGCCATAACCAAAAACTTGGGTTCCTGCTGCAATGGTCACCCCATCATCCTTCAAGCCCCCACACTTAAAGCAGCTGGACCTGCTCGCAAAATTGTGAACTCCGCATGCACAATACCAGTCTCCAGGCTTCACGTCCACCGCGCCGGGCGGCCGAGCACCGGTGTTGATCAAACCGCCAGCAAACTCTCCTCCGCCGAGCCTCGGCTCGCCGCCGCGGGGGGCCGGGGACCGCCGGCGCG
>NW_018164844.1:1222521-1226620 GCF_001263595.1 Phalaenopsis equestris | reverse complement strand
CCGCCGAGCCTCGGCTCGCCGCAGCGGTGGCACGAGTCACGTCGGCTGAAGTTGAGATGCTGGCATGACCTGCAGTTCCAGTCTCCTGCCTTCCTGTTCATCTTCTTCAACTCACACCTATATGCTAAACCTAAAATAAATATGAAAAAAATATATATGTATTAAAAATATTTTGTAGTGATATACTTATGAGAAAAAGTAGCTCCAATTTGATCCAAAAATCAATAGGTTTGGCATGGTGTGATCAAGGCAATAATGTGAGGAAGGGTTGGGGGAGTTTTGATGTGTAGAGAAATGATATAATTTTAGTGGGTTTTTATAGCTTTCAAAAGGTTATTTCTCACTCTTTCTCTCTCTTCAATAATTGAGAATCTATCTTGGTGTGGGAAAGATGGGGGTGGTCTTCTTTTTTACTTGTTGATGAAACAGCTAGCTAGCTAGTCATTCTTGAGCAATGGAATCGCAAAAGAGAAATTAGTGTTTAAAGATGGAGAAAATAGTACACGCGTACACGTGTAATTCAACTTCGGTGAATCTCATCTGTCGTCTGTTTATATTTTTTATGTTTGTAAAGGTTGTAAGATTGTTCCAAATAAAAATTTGAGTACTCGACATCGATTATTAGTTCTGGATTTTAAGATGTGGAGTTGGAAGATAAATAATACGATGAAATATTTTCATAGAATTAGATGGGAGCACCTAAAAGAGACCAATAAAATTATTTTTATGACTAAGATTCAAGATTTTAAGATTTAGGATGTTCATGAAAAAGTAATTCAATGTGATATAAAATAACAAACACTATTAAACAAGAGGCAAATGATATATTTGGAGAATCAAAAGAGAAAGTTTTTATAAATAAAAATAGTTGGTGATGGAATAATAATGTGCAAGAAAAGATAAAATATAAGTAGTTTTGTTATAAAAATTGGTTTAAATGTAATAGCTTAGAGAAGTGGAAAAATATAAAGTGGCACATAGAGAGTCAAATAGAACAAATTGTGATGCTAAGAATTCTACTTGTAATGATCTTTATAATATGTTACATACTAAAGAGAGTAAACAATATATGTATAAACTAGCCAAATCAAGATAAAAAAAAAAGTAAAGATTTAATTCAAGTAAAGTATGATAAAGATGAAAATCAAAAGAGTTTTTCTTAAAGGGAGATAGTCAACGTATGCGGGTGAGATATTTAGATAAAATTTTTAATAAGATTTCTGAAAATACGATCAACTTTAATGATCTTCATATCGTTAATAATAATATTTTTTTTGTATTTTTATTGTTGCATAATATTCTCAAATCATGTGTTTAAGCATTTGGTGTACTGATTTGGAGCACATCCCAGTGTTTAATTTGCATGATGTTGGTGCTCCTCTATGATGTACATTTATGAATTTCAATGTATTTTTATAATTCTTTTGTATGCCTTTCAACGTACTTTCGAAATTATCATGTGACATGTACACATATCTAAAAAATATCCAATTTTGTCATTTATATTTTTAAATATGCATGAGACATTACGAGGTCGTGTGTCTAATTTGATAATTGTCTTTGAAATTTATGTAAGATCGAAAATTATTTAAAGTGATATTTGCATACATACATCTCAAAATTTCTACACAGTATTTCTAACACATAAGATTTTTAATTTGACACCAAATTTATCATTATTTCATTCTCGTTTTCTTCTATGTTATTTTTGCTCTACTTCTGATGAGTTTGAAGACAAAGTGGAGGCATGTATATGGAGAAGATTGGGGATGGTAAGCAATAACATCGAAAAATGAGCTATGAAAACTTTTATAGGAATGGATTTTTAAGGAAATAAAGGCCTGACCAAGAGTAGGGAAAACATTGTAAGGATTTGAGCTTGGAAAGTTCAGTTCACAAGGAGATGGGCTAACTTACAAAAGCCACTGCTCTGCCTCAATTGGAAATGAAACCAACACATTACATTCCGATAGTAGGATGAAAAATCATAGATTATGACTTATAAAAGAAGAAGGTTAATCTTGAAACTTTTAAATTGCAGTAATCTATAAAGATTGAGGATAATGTCATTAGCCAAAGGAAGAGATGTTATGTTTTGACACCAAATGTCCTTTAATATCTCAAGGGGAGTAGATTTTGAAATGCCACGACGGTTGTTAGTGCCTTGTTACCAATTCCAAGCTATTTTCCAACTAATGTTATTTATCTTCATTTTCTTGTGCTTAGGAGACAAAATTGTAACTCTTACAAATTTGGAAAGTCTTTTGGGTACATGTCAAACAAATAGGAAAACAGGCATTGCTATTTGTTGTTGCTACTTTATATTACATCAAAATAACGCTTTGATGTCTCCAATGTCTTAATATGTAGCACCTTTAGTAATGGAAGTTGCTCATAAAAGTTGGAAGATATTTCCACTCCAAGCATTCATTCAAATGGATGTACTCTAGATTCGAGATCAAATGGGCCTTACTCATCGTCATTTCAGACTAGACACCCACGTATGTATTATCCCCACTTTCTTTGCAACCTCCTTCAATTCATTCTCAAGTTGGGATGAATTTGAAAATACAAAGTGTTGTTTGAGGAAAAAAACAAATTAAGTACGGTGCTGTTGAAATATAAACTTGATTTTAGTTGTTTAAATAAAGCTTAATTTCTATAAGCTTATTCTAGAATATGTGGTAGGTATGAAATTATTGTGTAGTAGGTGTGGTAGGTGTTGAATTATTGTATGGTAGGTGTGGAATTATTTGTAACCATTGGATTGTAATTGTGGTGGCACAATCCTAGCCATTAATTTAGGAGGTGCCACTAGTATAAATAGGGGTGGAGTCTTTGAGTTTGTATCAAGCCAAGTAAAGGTGATAAATAAGAGTGAAGCTTCTTCCATAAGTTGTGTTTTTAGCCTTTGTCATTTCCTAAAAGCTTCTCCATTCCAACATAGAAAAGGTTTGAAACAACTACAAATGATAAGATTTTCATGATAAGATATTACAATATACATCTAATTTGCCACAAAAAAAATCTAAATATTATAATTTGAGATCTCATGTCACCACAAATATATTGTTAATTGGAACCAACAAGTATTATATGTACTAGTTGCATCCTATTTCATTGCACAAGATCTAATGAAGTGTTTCATAAATTCAATAGGAAATGAGGATTGCATGTGTATAAGGTTAGCAAATCAAAGTTCCATCATTTTGCATTAAATAAATTTCCCTTGATTGCATAAATTATTTATATTTTCCTTTTGAATTCTTGCACAAAATGCATGTACGGAGGCTCTCAATTATATACAAGATTCGGTTGATTGAATGGTAAGAATCATAATTTTATTAATGCAATGGCATATCCTCTTGGTTAAAGCTTCTGGTTGCATGCATTAGAAGTTTAGTCTCATTCAATAACTGCTTAAAAGTGCACAATTGTTAAAAAGTGAGGACGGCTTATTAACATCCTTAATATAACGACATGGATTGTGCATCCAACTTAGCTTAATGGTTGGGTTCCTTGTCTCCAAATAATGTCTTGATTTCTAGGTTTCGTACATATAAGTGTGCGCGTAAGTTTAAGAAAAGTAGCAATAAAGACTACAAACTACCAGTGTTATATACTTGTAAGATAATACTTATTTCTATGGATTTTTTTGCTTCTCTTTTATAATAATTTAGCTTAACCAAGTTTGAAAAGGAAGCGGCAATTTTTTGTTCATTTTCTAGTAAATGTGACTCCATATTTAGTAGAATGATATCCCCTCTCCTATCTAAAGATATTTTTTGTTTGAATATATAATTCATAAAAATTTGGTTTCTTATGTCCCGCTTGAGTCATTTTATGTTTCTATATGGTTCATATTTCACTTCTAGAGGAGCTTTCACAACGCCCAAAGTGTTCCATTACAGGAAAACAATATAAGAACCAAGGAAATAAATTGACAATAATAAAAACCAAGATTGACAAGTTTTATATTTTGAATAATTTTGAAAATTGACAAAACAAGAACATGTTGTGGCAAAAAAAAAAAAAAATACTATAATTACAACATGCAAAATTTTATGCCATAATATATATATATATATATATATATATA
>NW_018164844.1:1220123-1220865 GCF_001263595.1 Phalaenopsis equestris | reverse complement strand
GAGAATACATCAAATGGATGTAAAATCTGTCTTCTTGAATGGAATACTTGAAGAAAGAGTCTACATTAAGCAGCCACCAGGGTATATAATCAAAGGGCAAGAAGACAAGGTTCTAAAGCTAAAAAAGGCTCTATACGGGCTAAAGCAAGCACCAAGAGCATGGAATAGCCGAATCGACAAGTATCTGCAAGAGAAAGGCTTCATGAAGTGTCCTTATGAGCATGCACTTTACATCAAGAATGAGGATGAAAATGTCTTGATTGTTTGTTTATATGTCGATGACTTGTTCTTCACAGGAAACAATCCAAGCATGTTTGAAAAGTTCAAAGAAGCAATGACAAAGGAGTTCGAAATGACAGATATTGGGCTCATGACATTCTACCTTGGCATTGAAGTCAAGCAAACGGAAGATGGGATCTTCATCTCTCAAGAAGGTTATGCAAGGGAGATATTGAAGAAATTCAAGATGGAGAAAAGTCAACCTATAAAAACCCCTATAGAATGTGGAGTCAAGCTATCACAGTTTGATGAGGGAAAAAGAATTGATCCAACATTTTTCAGAGTTTGGTTGGAAGTTTGCGCTACTTAACATGCACAAGACCTGATATTCTTTATGCTGTTAGACTTGTTAGTCGCTACATGAAAACTCCAACTGTTAAAACTCCAACTGTTACCCACCGAATTATGCGCTATATCAAAGGTACAATTGATTTTGGCTTATTTTACTCATCATCCAACAAAA
>NW_018164844.1:1217498-1219968 GCF_001263595.1 Phalaenopsis equestris | reverse complement strand
ATTATTGTGTGGTAGGTGTGGAATTATTTGTAACCATTGGATTGTAATTGTGGTGGCACAATCCTAGCCATTAATTTAGGAGGTGTCACTAGTATAAATAGGGGTGGAGTCTTTGAGTTTGTATCAAGTCAAGTAAAGGTGATAAATAAGAGTGAAGCTTCTTCCATAAGTTGTGTTTTTAGCCTTTGTCATTTCCTAAAAGCTTCTCCATTCCAACAGGTGCAAGGCAAAACAGGAAAAAATTATCATCAAGTTGTCATAAAAGGCATCAGAAATTTTGCCAAGAGAACAATGAAAGTGAAGGCACTCTACCTAATTAGACACTAATGGCAAGGGTTGAGCAAAGAAGGGGCACCAAGTGTGTCATTCAGAGGGAAACTGGCAGGCTTCCAAATATAATTAAACCTTGATGCAAGTAGCACAAAAAAAAATATTAACAAAAGGTAAACATAGAGGAAGGAGTGATAGATTTTGTGCATTAAAAGTGCTTTGGGCGTTTTATATGTAAATTATAAGCTTTAGGTACTAGCTAGATTATTTAAGCAGTTTTGAGCGGTATTTATGTAAATCCCTCTTATTTACAATTTAAAATATTTATGTAACTATTTGGCCATTAGATCGTACACTAAATTTCACTAACCTTTTGTCTCTTTATATATGTCTGACGATGATTTGATATTGTTTGAAGAGTGATAATTAGATGTTATCCCATGTATTTTCTTCAAAAAGGGAGGCACGGTTTGCGCGTATAAGTTATATGTTACTCGAGTGAACCCAACAATGAATCATTCTCTCCTTACAAATAGAAAAGCCATTCAATTAATTATTTTCATTCAATTTTGGGTTTAATTCATTGAATGTTCTGACATGTTTGAGTGCAATGCCAATTTATGTTGTGAAATTAAGGCGAAGAAAAACAGGAATCGACACAAATCCAAAAGAAGAACGCAGATATTTAATGAGGTTCGGCAAAGATGCCTACATTATCGGGAGCGGTTTCAGAGGGAGAGTTCAGTTACATACCCAAGGGTTACACATATATATAGACATATAAAAAACTCATAGATAAATTACCAACACGCCCTCGCTCCCCCCAACCCACTAATCCAAGAGACACCTCTTCACACAAAGAGACACACCTCTTCATTCCAAGAGACACACCTCTCCAATTTCAAGATACTCCAAATTCCTGACATATGAGTCATATCTAACAATTTACAATTTATAATTTACACTTTTTTTACCTTTTTATCCCTTAACTTTTTTTTTATTGCTCTTTCCAAGCAGTGCTAACAAAAAATTGGATAGTCTCTCAGTGTATCTACTTATAGGAGGCATCTATAAAGTGTCTTAAGCCTAACAAAATTCAATATTTGTCATTCTTTATCACCATTATTGTATTTGACTATGTTAACAACTAGTTCCAACTCAGACCTTCATCTCAGTCTTTATGCAGATTCTCACCCAACACAACTAGCTAAAAAAGAAAGACAATAATGGAAGAATACAAAGGATATATGCTCTTGTTTC
Source organism: Phalaenopsis equestris (assembly GCF_001263595.1). Lineage (NCBI taxonomy): Eukaryota > Viridiplantae > Streptophyta > Magnoliopsida > Asparagales > Orchidaceae > Phalaenopsis > Phalaenopsis equestris. Next base: position 1,218,438 of record NW_018164844.1, on the reverse strand, counting down.
ACTGTTATAGAGAAAAGTCCACCTTTTTAAATTATTGCATAAAGCTCCAAGGTGGGGGATATATACCCTAAACTATATATTCTAGTATTCTTTATGCAAATCATTGATTGACATGTGTAAGCTTTGTGGCTCAAATGCAATAAAGAATTGTCTTATTAAGTCCCTTCCAACTGCTGGCGGTTAAACGTTATTATTATAATTATTATTATCTTATAAAAACCTAATTATAGTTAAGCGATTACACAACTGCTTTCAACCGATATTGTCCGCTTATTATATGTTATGCCAATAACACAATGCATCTTAGTTAATTGGTTGAGAGTTTAGTCTTTTTAACCGATAGGTCTTGGGTTCAAGATTTTGTATATGCAACGTGCGTGTGTTTGTGATTAAATTCGCTCAAATTTAAGGTTAAAAAAAAGGTAAAAACTACGAAAAAATCATTTATCATTCATATTCCCTTACATTTAATGAGTTGAAGCGATCTCTCAAATTCATTAAAGCAAGGAGGAGCCACTTTTGATTATTAGCAAATGTCTATGATGCACCGATGTGGATATTGGGCACGAACATGAGATACCTCTATTTTTGAAAATATAAAACAAGGTATGACTCTGACGTTGCATTATAATGTATGTGTGTGTGTGTGTAATTTTAAATTAATTTTTATTAAAATAAATAAATAATATATTAATCTTATAAAGGTGAAAAAATAATGATATCTAAGATATAAAACTATAAATGATTATCATATTATTCAAAAAATCAAAATAATATGAAAATATATATTATAAAAATATGCAGTATAATAAAAATAATAAGTAATCAAAATTTAAGAAAAACTTAAAAAAATTAATCGTTAAGATTTTAGAATATGACAAAAGAAAATAAACATACTTAGAACACAATATATATATATATATATATATGCAAAGGTAAC
>NW_018164844.1:1195140-1217090 GCF_001263595.1 Phalaenopsis equestris | reverse complement strand
TATATATATTTATATTTATATTTAGGGCCTGTTTGGGGCAGCGGTGGCGGTGTGGCAACGCACCACAGTCATTTAGGTAAACTGCATTTTGGCAGCTATTTCAAAAGATGCTGTTGAAATCTGTATTTTCCAACTACTCCTAACTACCTGCGGTCTCACTTTAAAAAAAATGAAAAATTATAATAGCCGACACAGCTTTTCGGGCATCAGATTATTATTTAGCAGCTTCATAGCTGTTTTTAATAAGCTACAACTACCCCAAACATACCCTCAATGAAAAGAGGTAGCTATAAGAAAGTTGATGCCTGACTTTCTCATAACAATTCTATAAAAGCTTTTAGATAAAAGTGGAGTCTTCGTCACCTTGAACGAGCTCTTACACACCATTAAAGAGAAAGAAAGAGAGTGTGTGTAAGAGATACTATATATATTTCTTAGGATTCATTCCAAAAATAATCTGAAAAATATGAATAAATTTTTTAAAAGTCGTGAAGCTGAAAAAACACGAGAAAAATATTATATATATTCCAAATATTTCAACAATATTTTTTAGCCAAAAATCATCTTTTCAATATTAATAAAAAAATATAAATCTAACTAAAACAAGATATACAAGACAAAAAAAATTATGAAACTTTAAAATTAATGGCTCTATGTGTAAATTTCATACATCATGTAGAACAAGTGTAAAAAGAAAAATTACATTAAACATTGTTACAATAGTTTTAATATGAATAGAATATTTTTTGCCCTCAAAAGTCAAACATTGATGAAACTTAACCACAATGAAAAGAAATATTCTCACTCTTAAGAATATGTACATGTGAATAATCATGTCCCATATGACCTAAATAATAGCCACAACTAAAATGATGGAATTAATAAACCTATAAAACTATTAAATTAATAATTACAACTTGAGCCCTCATCATCCCTACAATAGAATTCCATGCAAATTACAAATCTAATTAACAACTTAAACTTATATGTGATTTTAACTATTAGAGAGTTATGTATGTATATATATATATATATATATATATATATGCTCCTCAAAATAAATAACATATATAATTAATATTCCAAAACACTAACCCAAACATCATGTAAAATAAAAATAAAAAATAAAAAAGGAGAGAATATAATAACAAGAATATAGAGAGATTGAAAATAAAAGTAGTATAAGATTGGATATTATTCCAATAATGCATGGGATGCGGGGACACGAATACAACCTCCCCTGAGTAGTGAGTTGCTTTCTTAAGCTTTAGTGGGCGTTGAGTTTAAGAGATAGGGAGAAAAGAGCCGCATAAAATATTAAACAAAACAAATGAATATTCCTATTCAAAATCATATGCCAATGACACAAAGGCATTTCATTCAATTATTTTGAAGTATCTTTTATTCTCCTCTCAATTGAGATCTATAAGATTGCATGCCTCACTTTCTTACTTTGCCTTCCATGTGGTCACACTACTAATTCATTTCTCAATTGTCACCCACTGAAAGTTACAATGCTAAGTTCTCCATCGGAATAATTAAGGGTGTGTTTGGGACAGCTTGTGTTTATCCAAATAAGCCGTTTATCTGGAAACGTGAATCATGGGAGCTCGACCCGCGTTTCACATTTAGTGTAAAAAACCAACTGTGTTTTCGAATAAGTTACTCAAACACAGTTTCCAGACGGTGATGCGGCGTTTTCAAAACGTCGTCGCAGCAGATAAGCTGCCCCAAATGGAGCCTAAAATTGAGAGATATAAATTGTCTTCTATTTTATTTAAGATTCTATAAAAATACAGCCACACAAGTTCGTGAGCCAGAAAACTTAGCTTTTCAAATTCAAACTCGAAATCGTATATTATGTAAGTTGTAGGCTGAGTTTGAGCTCATATCTCGATAAGCTCGACTCATGAGCACGTTAAAAAGCTAGGTTTATGTTAGCTCAAGAGCCATTTAGGCTTACTTACACCCCTATTCCCAACTTCACAAAAATTTATATAAACCACAAAAGAAAAAAAAAACCCATGGCCTCCTCATGGAATCATATTCTTTTCGAGGACATCAAGGACCTTTTTCATAAATTACTCATTTAGGTTTATGTTATGTGAATGTCAGTGGCATGTTCTGTGAAAGAGTTAGGCATGATTTTCTTCAAATATTTTCAGTTGAGATCATATGTATTCAACATATAATATTGCATTCGTTGAAAGATAATTAGGTTATAAAAATGAATATTTAATTTATAAATTTCGAGATTATATGTATTGAACTCGTAAATCATAATGATTATCAAGATTTTGAATTTGAAAATCTTATAAAAATAGAAAAAAATAAATAAATAAATCAAAATATTAACATTCTGCTTGATTCGTTGAGCCATGCAGATGATCATGGCCATATATATATATTGGCTCATGAAATCAAAATTGGTCAAACATCACATAACCTTCATCTTTATTTTGTTCAAATTGGAATGCATTTACGTGATAGTTATGTAAATACATAAGAATTGGACCGTAAGGGAGCCATGTGGTAATTTGGAGTCACTAACATACACGGCTCAAGCCCGGGTTGCGAGGTGGCACCCTGTCATTGGACACCTTATACAAATTTACATCAGGTGTCCTGATAGAATAACCTTTCCAATGAATGGCATATGTCGTCCGAAGGTAGCAGGTTTCTGTGTTCTCATTTGTGCTGTTATTCCGATATTTAGTAGTTTTCTATCACTATTATTTAAATGCAAAAACTAAGAGTCAGTGTTTGAAATTTATATCCTTAGCGGTATTTTTCTTCTCTTCCGAAGAGATTTAAAATAAAACATTAAAATTTAATATTTAACTGTTATATTGGCTTTTTAAAGTTAATAAATTGCTGTTGTGAGGTTTAGGACACGAACAAATGAAATTATTGCTAAGCCTAACGCACACAATATTCACGAGCTCATTTCGAACACGAGCGTATTTTGAGTCATAAAAAGTTCGAATAAGCCGAATATGAACAAGCAACATACTTGCTCAAGTTCGGCCCTTTTACACCCTTAGTTGGCGCACATAGGTCAGCCATAGCACAGCACAAAAGCATGAAAATGATCCAAAATAACAAATAAGATAATTTTTATGGTGTAATAATAATAATCTAATTAGTCAAACAATCTTCAATCCCATTAGGCGAGGGAGTTAACAATTGAGCAGCGGTTTATAAAATTGAATCCCGGCCCTCCTTCTCGAGAAATATTTGAGTACGTAAGATGTACGCAACGCTGCGTACGTCAGGTAGATTACAGGGAATGTATGGAGGGTTATATCTGCGTTATACCCCCTGTAACTTTCCTGTAACCTACCTGTAACATAGAAGTATATAAAAACAGAAGTGCGAAACTTACTAGTTACAGGTAGGTTACACGGATGTTAAAAAGAGTATAACGCGGATATAACCCCTAATACCTCCATGTAATCTATCAGACGTACGCAGCTCTACGTACGTCTTACGTACGCCAATATTTCTCCTCCCGCTCATAGCTGGGTTGAACCAACGTTTCAAACCTTAAACTAGCTTTGTCTAACACTTAAAATCTATTATTATAAAGAAATTTAATTTACATACATACCACTCAATTTTATTTATTTACATAGGCTTACGTTTATACCACCAAAATTATTCATGTCACATAGAACATATCATTGCCTTAATTTTTAAATAGTGAAATACATTTTTTCATGCAAAAATATGATATGTTAGATTAAATCTAAAGTTACATGTTCAAATACATATGAATTGAGTGGGATATAAATAATATGTATCATCATTTTTAAATACATTTAAGATTAGTAGGTCACCCGGTTCAATCATTAAACCTCAAACCTCTCTTTCTACCGGTCAATGTCCCGTCTGGTCTTCACAACCTTAATTTACACCCTTCATTATATTAATTTGATGTTTTCTTTACAACTATTGCTACATGTTTATTTTTCAAAAATCAGACTCGTGTTCATGGTTTGAAAAATCCAATGCTCTAGCAGATTAAATCCAGAATCAAGGTCCCTCTTGATTAACTAATCTGGTTTATGAGAATTTAGGCTTTGCCTAGTAAATGTGATTGACCAGAGTTGCCAAACTACTAACATGTATGGCTCGAATGAATATTCTCATCTACATCTCATGCCTGAGAAACTCCTATATTCCACTAATTCATACAACAACATTAAGTAGGGTCAGCTTCATGAGTCATTTTTCTGAATTGTGCCCTCTTGTCATATTTTTATTTAAATCTAACAGATTAAGATCGTTTTTTTTTTATACAATATGCCCAAGTCTTTTCAGTTTTGCCTCTGTTTTTCCTAACATAAATGAAATCTAAAACATACATTCTTCTAACAGGATCAATATTTTTTTTTTCTTTTTCTCTGAGAATTTTTCTTGAACTTATTTTTTGTATGTTTGATCTAAGGTTAGTAATTACCGATTTGTTTGTTCTTGCCTCTTCTTCGATCTAGAGGAACATTCAGAGGAAAGAATTTTGAACACTGGTTCTATATTTTTCTTATTTGAAAGATTTATACCAATGGAAATGCATATGTTTTGAGACAAACTTGAAGGTTACATGACAGATAAGTTAGCAGCATCTATTTTCTCATATGATCATTCAAGAGAAGTTATGAAATGATAGATATATGAGTATTGTTTCCCGGTATTTCTGTGAATTTTTCTTGGACATTTTTTATATGTTTGTTCTCACGTTAGTAATTGTAGATTTATTTGCACTTTCCTCATCTTCAACCTGCAGGAACATTTTGGAAGAAGAAATTCGAGCACTGGTTTCATTTTTTTTGTATTTGAAAGATTTATACAATTGGAAATGCATATGTTTTGAGGCAAACTTCAAGGTTACATGGCTGATAAGTTAGCAGCATCAATTTTCCCTCCTAATCATTTATAGAAGTTAGGGAATTATAGATATATGAGTATTGTTTCTCGGTATCCCTAAGAATTTTTCGTGGACTTATTATCAATTTGCTTGTTCTTTGCTCATCTTCAGTCTACTAAAACATTTTGGGGGGAGAAATTTAAGCACTGATTTCATTTTTTTTTATATTTGAATTTTTTTTACCATGAGAAATGCATATGTTTTGAGACAAACTTGAAGATTACATGACAGATAAGTTGGCGAAATCAATTTTATTTTCAAATCATTCAGGAGCTATAGAAGGCTAAATATATGAGCAATGTTTTTTTTTGTATCTCTGAGAATTTTTCTTGGACTTATTTTTTTTAGGTATGTTCACATGTTAATAATTGTTGATTTGCTTGCTCTTATCACTTTTTCGGTCTAGAGGAACATTCAGAGGAGAATTTTGAGCATCGGTTTCTTTTTTTTTTATATGAAAGATTTATACCTTTGGAAATACATATGTTTTGAGGCAAATTTGAAGGTTACATAACAGATAAGTTAGCAACATCTATTTTTCCTCTTGATTATTCAGAAGTTATGGAAGAATAGATATGAGAGTATCGTTTCTCTGTATCTCTGAGAATTTTTCTTAGAATTATTTTTCATATGTTAGTTCTCATGTTAGTAATCGTCAATTTGCTTACTCGATCCTTATTTTCAATCTACAGGAACATAGTGTGATTGAAGCAGAGAAAAATAATTTTTGATAACTTATCTGGCATATAACATTCAAGTTCGCATCAGAACATATGCAATTTCAATGGTATAAATCATTCAAGTAAATGAAAATGGAACCAATTCTCAAATTTCTCCACCCTGAATGCTCCTCTAGATTGAAAAAGAGGCAAGAGCAAGCAAATTGATAATTACTAACATGAGAATAGACATATAAACATAAGTTCAAAAAAATTCTCAAAGAAACAGAAAAACAATACTCATATATTTATACTTCCAAAACTTATGAATGATCACGAGGGAAAATAAATGTTGTTAACTTATCTGCCATGATTTTCAAGATTTATCTGATATTTTGCTTCAGATGGTTTTTGGAACTGTTGGTTTATTGGTTTTTGTTTGCATTGATGATTTTGGAGTATTTCAGTGACACATTAACTTTTATTGTGAAATGTTTTGTAGAGCAATGATGAAATAAAAAAAAAATAAAAGGCTCAACAGATTACCAATTGTGAATTGAAAAAAAAGGTCCTACGATTTTGACACGTATACCTCCTGCTCTTTATGTCTAAAGTACACAATTGGTGATCCTGGATAGAACCCTTTTTGATATCATGGTTTTGATTATGAGCTCTACTTTTAAATCCTCTTTACCATATTTGTTTTCTCTTCATGTATTGTTGTTTTACTTGTTAAATAATGTAGTTCTAACACTATATCTTATTTATTTATATACAGATGGGTAAACAAAAGGAATGTGGGATATCTGTTATTTGGGATAGGGAGACGTAGATAATTTTATGTGATTTATGCTTGAGGGAAGTTAAAAATGTCAATAAACTAACCACACACTTCAATAAGAAAGGTTGGCAAAATATCACGAAACACTTTCAGGAAAGAACCGATAGCCTATATGACAAAACTCAATTGAAAAAACAAATGGCTTCAAGTTAAAAGGAAAGAAAGTTGTGGAAGGAGCCAAAGAAGGGGCTACTGGTTTAGGGTGGGACCTCATTATGAAAACAATTAATGCACCAAATAAGTGGTGGCAAGAGACAATTTTAGTAAGTAGAAAACCTTACATTTAATAGTAATTAATTTAAAATTTTGATTCTTAAAAATCAAGTTTATCAATTGTAGATCCTGTCGAACGCCAAAAAATTTAGACTTGTTGGTATTGACCTGAAGCTGGAGGAGAAGCTAGATAATATGTTTCTTGATGTTGTGGCAATAAGCATCAATGTTTGGGCTACAACAGAGGAGCCCACCCTGAATTTAGATGAGTCCAAATGTGTTCATTCCAATAAGGTCCACAAGGAACAACCAGAGGAAAGAGAGCAAGGGAAGTCCAGTCAATCCAAACGTCATGCACCCTCATCACAAAAAGGCAAAAGAAACTAAGGTTGGGGAGACTAACTTATCCCAAACTAAGGTTGGGGAGACTAACTTATCCCAATAGATCTCACAGCTGATGACAAACTGCACCAGTATCACACCTAGTGCCTACACAGTCCTGCATGCATACCCAACTATGGCAGATGGTTGTTAAGCTACTCGACTCTATTCCAGAGATTTTTTATGGCATGCCCTTCTACTTATTTTATTTGGCATGTTTTGATTTTATGCCCTTCTTGAGGATTGAAATAAGCTGGAGGTTTTCTTTATCGAAATAGAGGATTCCTTATCTCCATTATTTCTTAAAGAAACGGACTAGCTAAATGGCATGCCCCTCTATATTTTTATTTTTTGCTACTATAACATATTGCTTATTTGTAATAATTAACATTTCCATCGTGAAATATGGCTAGTTTCAACTACTTCTGACATTTCAGTATTTTTGGATTTATGTAATTGTAGTGCTTTCATTATGCATAGTTTAAGAATTTACCTGTTATTTAAGTAACACATTTTTTTAAAACATGTTAAACAAACCTCTTTCATACAAATGGAACCCCCAAATGAAGAGTATATTATAGAGATAGTTGAGCGAACAATTATCATTATCACCATATTTTATCTAATTCATGGGTATTACCAGAGAAATCTGTGGAAGGCATCTTGTGTGTCATTGACATCTGTGGGTGATTAGGGTTAGCAAACTAATAGAAGCTCATCCAAGCAAGATTCATAGTATGTTCTGGACGTTGAAAACTATATTATGCGATTTACTGGATGAATTGCAATTCAAATATAATTTGCACTAATCATCATGATTTACATCCCAAGAAGTTCTAACCATCACGTTTTTCACAATGATTGTATTCCTGTTGTTTCTGAGTGTTTTCAACACTCTACAGAGAGAGACAATTAGCAGGTATTTCCATATCGAGGTAAACTTTCTAATGAAAATGTCTATGGACATTATCAAACCATTGGACCCAACCTTTGCACACACCTCGAAAAATCCATGGCGTTTTGACATACCTGTCGTTTTTTAAGGTATTGGCCTCTCTATATATTTTAATATTACTACAATAAAGAAAATTTATTAATAAATTATGTTGTAACACTTTTTTTAATAAAAAAAAATTGCATCGCAGCAACTAACGACACGCATGTCGATGCTTGTATTTGCAACGAAGAAAAGATCACATATATCAAAAGCAGTAGGGCCGCTACACATAATAAATTAATAGTTTGTGATTTCTACATTCGTAATGGCTGGTTGAAAAGGGAGTATACACGATGGCAGATTATTTAAAATATCAAAAGGAGTAGGGCCGCTACACATAATAAATTAATAGTTTGTGATTTCAAAATTTCTACATTCGTAATGGCCGGTTGAAAAGGGAGTATACCCGATGGAAGATTATTTAAATTTACAACCCAACGATGTGAATACAAATTGTCAATGCCTTCTCAAGATTGGTACATTTTAGCCGCTACAATATTTCCATTTGAACTAGTCCACTAATGTAATCATTATTCAATAAAATATGATCTAATTGATTTGAGATATTCATTGCAACGGAGTTTTTTGAATTCTTTTCCGTATACGAGGTATCACCTTACTGATTTTGAGGGCAGCAGTCAGATGATTAGAGGGAGGAATGAACTCTTCAACAAAAGACACTCATCATTCTGAAATGTCATCGAGAGAGCTTTATGATTGGTCCTGATAAGTTGCTTCTCCAGGAAGCAGGAAAAGTAACGGCCGCCCCAAATGCACCATAAATTTGCAATCAATTACTGATGTCTTTGAAGATCATTGTCCTAGAATTACAAGTTCGGAGAATTTTTTTTTTAATTTTTCCTTTGAGGAACATTGTTACATTTCTTAATTCAAACTTATCCCAATTCAAAAACACATATATATGCATACACCCAATACCTAAAACTTTGTGAGGGCATTCTATTAATTTTATTATATTTTTTTTAATAATTTTTTTGGGAGTTAAAAATGATTATACTATCAATAGCAGTTTTTAAGCTCATCAAAATCCCATCAGTGATAGCAAATACCAAGCGAGCTCATCTACCAAAGAAAACAGGCTATAAAAACAACAGTTCTCTCGCTAAGCACACAACTGAACTCTTTCTTCATCATCAGCTGAAATCCAAGCAACAATTCACTAATAAATTCTCAAGGAAACAAAATGTGTGAGTGGCACAGGTGCACCTGGAAGAACAAACCTTTTCACAAATGAAAGAAGAGGCCACTAGTGCTTACTAATTCAAGGTGTCTTTCTCCGGCCGCTGGTGCTGCTCGGGCTTCTTGGACTGGACTCGCCGGAATTTCGCATTTCTCTTTGCAATGTCGCCACACCGCCTTGAGGCCTCCTGGGGGAGGATTCCAGGTTCAAGTCTCTGTCTAATGTGATGCTCTCTTCCATCAAAATCCCAAGCTGTTCATCAGCAGAGAAGAAGAACAAGTTTCAACTCTCTCCTTAGCATTGCAAATCCAACCAGAAAGATCAAATAAAACTCACCCTTGTCTCATTCTCTCTCAAACGATCCTGAAGCACTTTTACAGCAGGGCTCAAACTGCATACAAGGATGATAAATCATTCACAAAACAAAAATAAAATAAGATAATATGAGAGTAAAGTGTCAAAATAGTCTTCTGTACATTTCCATGAGGTCATTTTAATCCTAAAGTTTATAGAAATGTCAAATTCGTCTCCGTGGTTTTTTAACACACTGAAATAGTCCTCCGTAGTCAAGAAGAGCTATTTTAGCCTCGTTAAAAAAGTATAAGAACTAGATTGACACTTATAGACTCTGGGACTAACATGGCTCCTTACAAAGTATTGGGACTATTTTGCCACTTTTCACAATAATATAAATATGTTCTTTATACTCTTACCAATACTCCATCAACTTGCACAATGACGCCTGATAGGTTGATGTGTGGTGTATATAAGCGAGCGGGTGTATCGTCCCATCGCTGAATAAATTCCATAAAAATTCAAATCTTAGGACAAAAGTTCGAAAAAAGTGATAATGGCCAGTGTTATCGTGTAAATAACCACTACCGCATATTTTGTAGTAGGGCCTGTTTATAAGCGGATTGTTCTTCTTGAAATAACATATGTTGCATCTCGGTGAATGACGTTAAAGGGGATTCAAGCTTCAGTAGAGCTCTAGTGGGCAGCACAATTAACGGAACTTCAGTCCTGATATACTCTGCGCCACTGTTAAAGCATAAAGAATGCCTCATCAGAGCAAAATTTACACTTACATATAAAAAATGCTCTTGGAGAAAACTAGCAGGCTTGCAAATTTATCCTTGAAAATGTCAATTGTGAGATGAAGAAGGTAAAGGGAGCATTTAATTAATTTACACGATCAGAAATAATCAACAGCAATCAACTCAATGAAGCATGAAAAAATGGCAATTCTATTCATTAGAATATTTGATTTTACAGCCAACCATCAATAAAAAAAACTGCAGATTCAGTGCAGCTAAGACATGGCATTGCAGAGAAAAATTCTTCTGTCTTCTTTACCAGATTATTTGTTTAGATAAATTTTCTCGGAAAAATTTAATCAACCAGAAGGGTTGTCTACTAGCTCTTTAATTCATTCCCATCACCGACCTGGATGGATTCAAGCAACTAATACATATAAGAGGTTTAAACCATACCTAGAGTCCATAAATAACAAATAAGAATAAAAATATGGAAGAAAAAGATTAAAATTCCAAAAAGAAAAAAAAGTACTCTCTTGGAATTAAAAAATAAGTGAGAAGAAACACAAAAAAGGAAGCTCAATTGGCAGAATTTAGGGAAGGAGTTATCAAGTAATTTATGCCTTCATTGTGGGTTTTAATTCAAAGAAGAAGATCACTGATCACAACCAGAACATACTGCAAGCTTATTCTAGAAAAAAAAAATTGATGTGAATGTAACAAAACCAGTATTTTGCATCCTTAAAGAGAATCTTAAGCGCATCTCCAAAAGTAAAAATAATAATTGATTTCCCGAAAAAATTGTTCTTGAACTAAAAAATAGATTATGTACAAAAAAATATCCGAGTCATAGTTATCATCATATCAAACACTACTTTGTCGGTCCCAAGTCCCAGTTGTGAAAAGTGAACGATTGTATTAGGTAGTGGACATCCAGTCTAAAATTTGTCGAAAAATCATGACATGAATCATTTAGATCCATGTGCAAATGCTAGGGCGTCCTCTAGAAGCCGCACTGTATGGTCTGAATACAGTAAAAAATATTCAAGGGTTGCTACATCGGTGCCCTGGTGTAGTGTAAAATAAGCAAGGATTCCCACATTATAGACGAATGTGGGTAAAGAATTTAGTCCATGAAACCAATATTATAATAGAATCTTGAAATATAGGTACACTTACAGGTAAATTAATGAAATTAGTTGACATTATGGTTCATAGAAATATAAATATTTTATGTATTCAACAAACTAAATAGGTTGGAGAAGATTAAGGAGATTGATAGCTTTGGTTTTAAACTTTGGTATTCAGGTATGAATTGTACTAGAAATGATATAGATGCAATTATAGATAAGAGTTTGAAAGATAATGTTGTAAAAATTAATAGAATTTGAGATAGATTAATAGAATTTAAATTAATAGAATTTGAGATAGAATTATAGCCCTTAAAATTATTGTTGATACTAAGATTTTTAATATTATAAGTGCATATGCTCCTCAAATAGGATTTGATATAGGTTCTAAAGAAAAATTCAGGAATGACTTAAAAGAATTAATACAAATGATACCACTTGAAGAAAAAACTTTTATTTGAGGAGATTTAAATGGGCATGTTGGTGAAGTGGTTGAAAATTTCAGAAATATTCATGGTGGCTACGGTTTTGAAGTGATTAATGAAGAAAATAGAGTCATATTAGATTTTATTTTAGCGTATAATTTTGTTATTGCTAATAATTTATTTAAGAAAAAAAATGCACATATTTTTACTTATAAGAATGGAGCTAATAAAACACAAATTGATTATTTTCTTATGAGAATAAGATATCGTCGTGAATGTAAAGACTGTAAGGTCGTTCCAAGTGAGAATTTATATACTCAACATCAATTATTAGTTAAGATAAAGAGTTGTAAGATAAATAATTGTCATAAAATTAAATTGGGGCACCTAAAAAGTACAAATAAAATTAATTTTATGAATAAACTTCAATATTTTAAGATTTGGGAAGTTCATAAAGAAGAAAATTCTATGTGGAATAAAGTAACAAATAATATTAAATACGTGACAAAAAATATACTTGGAGAATCAAAAGGAAAAAAATTTCTATAAATAAAAATAGTTTGTGGCGGAATAATAATGTGTAAGAAAAGTTAAAATATAAGAAGTTGGGTTATAAAAATTAGTTTAAATGTAAAAGCTTAAAAAACAACAAAAAATATAAGGTGAATCATAAAGATTCTAAGAGAACAATTTGTGATGCTCACAATTTTGGTTTTAGTTATCTTCATAATATATTAGATCTAAAGAAGATGAAAAATATATGTATAAACTAGCCAAATAAGAGAAAAAAATAAAGATTTAACTCAAGTAAAGTGTATTAAAGATGAAAATCAAAAATATTTTTCTTAGAAAAAAAATTAAACATAGATGGCTAAACTATTTCGATAAACTTTTCAATGAAGTTTCTGAAAAATAATATTCATCTTGGTGATCTTAATATAGTTAATAATAATAAAAAGCTTTATTTTTATCATCGCATTAGTAAAAAAAAGAAGTAAAAGAGACTTTAAAGAAAACCTAGGGTGGAAAAACAGTATAACCTGATTATATCTCAATTAAAGTGTGGTACTATTTAGGAGCTTTGAGAGTTTCTTGGCTTTACTAAACTCTTTGATATTACTTAAAATTAAAAAGATGCCTAAGGAGTGAAGGAAGAGTACTTTGGTCCCCATTTTTAAGATTAAAGGGGATGCACAAAAATGTGCAAATTATAGAGGAATTAAGTTGGTTGATAGTTGATATGTCATACTTTAAAATTATGGGAGGGTAATTAAACATAGGTTAAAACGTATTACAAAGATTTCTCATAATCAATTTGGATTCATGACAGGCAAGTTTACAATGAAAGCTATACATTTACTGAGATGTTTGGTGGAGAAGTATGGAGAGAGCAAGGAGGATCAGCATATGATTTTTATTGATTTAGAAAAATCTTACGATAAGGTTCCAAGAGAAGTCCTTTGGAGAGTTTTACAGAAGAAATGTGTTGAAAGACTTATATTCAAGCCATTAAAAATATGTATGCTAGAGTTGTTACTTGTGTTCAAACAAAAGGAGGACTGGCCAAGTAATCTCATATTTCAGTTGGATTACATCAGGGATCGACTTTAAGCCCATTTCTTTTCGTTTTAGTTATGGATGCTCTTACTGGACATTTACAAAAGGATGTATCTTAGTGTATGCTTTCTGCTGATGATATTGTTCTTGTAGATAAAACTAGAGAAAGAGTTTGGGAAAAACTTAAATTATGAAGGTCTACATTGGAGTCTAAAGGCCTTCGTTTGAGTAGATCTAAAACCGAATACATGAATGTAATTTTAGCATTAGTAGCTCTAGGGCAGAATTGTAACTATAGGTGATCAAATCATTAAAAGGTGTGAGGCCTTTAGATATATCGGGTCTCTTGTTCAAAGTGATGGTGATATAGATGGGGATGTTATTAGAAGAATTCAAGATGGTTGGTTGAAGTGGATGAATGTATCAAGACTATTGTGTGATAGAAAAGTACCCCTTGGCTAAAAGGAAAATTGTATAAGATGGTGGTCCGACTTGCAATCCTCTATGACACAAAATGTTGGCCTTTATAAGATAAACATAAAATAAAGTTGTGTGATGCTGAGATGAGAATGCTTAGGTGGATGAGTGGCCTAACACTTAGAGACAAAATGCGAAATGAATATATCCGTGACAGGGTTGGTGTAGCTCCAGTGACAGAAAAGATTATAGAGAGTCGTCTTAGCTGGTTTGGTTATATCATACTCCGACCATCTGATGATCTGAATGGAGAGTAAATGTTTTAGATTTAGCTTATGTGAAGAAAGGCAGTGGTGGACCTAAAATGACTTGGGCATATTATATAAAAAATGATCTTAATTTATTAGAATTAAATGAATATATGACACTCAATAAGACGTGATGGAAAAAAGGATTCATGTAGTCAACCCCATTTAGTGAGATAAAGGTTTCTTGAAGTTGTTGTTGTTCTGTTATCATCATATCACATGACAAAAAGCTTGCGAGTTGGATGTTGATGATGAGACCTTCAGTGTGATAAGAAAGAATTGCTCTTCCAACGAGAGACAGTAAAGTATTGAGAATAATAATGGCACATAAAAATTAGATTTTTCATGTCATTTGGTGATTAAATGGAAAAAAGAATGCTGCTTTTCTCTTGCTTAGCTTTACTTTCTTATTCATTGGAAACACAGTTTAAGTAATGACAGAAAAGAGTAAATGGAGATAAGCCTTATAAGCAACAATTTCCTCTTTGTTGTTACCTCAAGTCCATGCTTGAACGGTGCAATGCTTCCTGTACACTATCTGACATATCAATAGAATCAGTATTGGTCGGAGTGTCATGCAGATTCTCTGCATTGAAGAGTAAAATAGAGTTTTCAGCCATTTTCTGCTTCTCTAAGTACTTGATGTCGTTATGAGTGCAGAATTGCTCCATATCTGGAGATTTCACAGCCTAAGCAGGATGACACGTGCATTAGCTAAATCAAACATGAATTACCAAGCTATACATATGAAGAGTTGAGCAATTCACACAAGCTAATGTCAAGCCCAAAAGTTAGTCAAAGTTTAGCAATATGATCAGCAGAACATTCACTAGAAAACAAAGAGACGAACCAGAGAATCATGATAAAGTTCTGGGTTACACACCATAACAACAAATTGCACCAACAAACCAGGGTTCGACGAAGCCATAACAATAGAAAACAAGGCATGAGAAGCATGCCAGCATCTTGAAAGGGGAAGAAACCGAGAAATAGTACAACAGCTAAACTAAGGCCAGGAAAAACTACGCTAACAATATAAAACGATAACAGAAGCAACAGATGTCATGACTATGGCTAAAATCTCATCATTTCCTTTCTTCTCTCCGAAAATATTTAACAAGCACTCTGCAGATTACAGGTAATGAAGTAGAAATAAGAAATTATTTTAGAAGGAAAAACCAGAACATGCAGAATGAGAAGCAAGAAACCAAAGACCACAGCATAATTAGCAAGCCTTCAGTTCCAAATAACAATGACGTACTTCAGGAACCAAAAGAAATGCAGCTAGGAAAGCAAAAGTCATGCATCTTTAAAATATATATATATAAATAAATAACAGCCTCCTTATTTATCCAAATAAAAAAAGTAACAATAGAAACAGAAAATGAACTAAAGGTTGACCACATAGGCTTGCTCATTACCTCTAAGGACTGCCTTTGCATAAACTAGACTAGAGCATGATTCTATCTGGTGCCCTAGACACAGCATAGGGCCACAATAGTGACATTTGTCGCCGTATGAACCATGGGGATGCCCTAGGTTGACTCTCTTCTCTACAGTGACTCATTATTGCCCTCAAAATCCATGCACGCCACATCAAATTTCAAGAAGAATTTGTCAACATGTGCTCAGACCCATACAATCTTAATTCACGTGAAGTCCTCAGTAGGCCAATCTAGCAGTAATGTTATGTTTTTTTCTTGAGAACCTAGCCTAAGCCTGCGGTTAGACTCACAAAAATGAGGGCTGCGTCTAACATGATAACCACACAATGACCACGCTGCCTATTTGTACATGTCTTGACTAAACCTTTGATTGAGGAACAAATTCCTACTCTAATCCTAATAAAACACGTTAGCCACCCAAGTTTGTCAAGCAAGACGCATCAAACTCACATGAGTTGACCTTACCTTTGAGAAAGAAAAGGAAACACATGGATCCCACTTCTAACCAAGGTTTAACTAAAGTCAAACCCTTGTGAATATCTTCATAAATTTGAATCAAAAACCCTTGTATCACCCGACAAAGACCCTATCTTCAGTCAGACCACATCTTACATAAGTCTAATAGTTTGACCTAAATTGCAAGACTAAAGATATACAAGGCCAAACCTTGTACTAAAATTTGGCCAAGGTCAAACCATAGGGAACCCAGCCTTGAAACCAAGCTTAAGTGTAGATTAACCTACTTAGGATCCATTCAGTCAAAAATCTCTTGCACTTATGTCAGATGGGATGACTTGATGTTAAGAATGATTAGTGAACCCAAATAAACACCCCTGGCAACTGTTCCACCAAAGTCAACCTTCTGTCAAATTTTTTCTAAATCTAGCCTATGCTTTACCTAGACCAGCCAAGACACCCAACTCTAACCAAGCCTAGAACCTGTGGACCCACACTCAAATGAGACTAAACTGTCCTTACGGAGTGAATGTAGCCCAACTAGCCATAATTAGCTCTAAGATTGGCCCAAACGCATGATTTGATCAAACTGAGGTACATTCTTTGAATTAAGTCATTTTCTTGATCTATAGGTACATCCATTGAGTTAAGAGCTTAGAAAGTTAATCTGTTGTATATATATATATATATATAAATATAACAGATTAACTTTTTAAGCTCTCAACTCAAAGCCCAATCGAGCAGACTAGGCTCATCCAAACTTATCCAAGCTTTATGATCCATAAACTACTTTCTTCAACTAATAAGATGTTTCATCTTGCCCTAAGGCTTCCCTAATAGCTCCCTGATAACCTAGGATGAGCTTAAAACATCGTGAACTAAATTAGGAACCACCTAAGAACTAAAAGCACTCCCTCTCAGCTTAAATCATTAATTGCATCCTTCCAAAGTTATAAGTAGTAAGAGAGAAAATCTCAAAAATCCCTAAGCTAACCCTGTTCATCACCTTAAAACCCAAGAAAAACATAATCAGAGCTAGAACTACAGCAATCCGTGATCTCCATTCAAACAAAGGAGATCATTTATCTCGAGAGCCAACTAAGAAGCTACTAGAAAGTCCCTAATCAGCACAAAGGCTACAACTTACTAGGACAGCGGGTATACCATATATCCAATATTTTCAAAGTTGTAACACAATTTGTTGTTTCATTTATTTCATTTATTTTGAATAGATTTTCATTACTTTCAATTTATAAAAGAGTAAAAGAGAAATCACAAAATACACTGAATGAAAATTTAAATCATCCAAAAATAATAGCAAAGTCTGCAAGTAAAACATCTCAAACCAACATACGACAATATCACTACTCAAAAGTAAACAGTACAATAACTACAACCACAACACACAATATAATACCTTCAAGCAGTAGTCATCCTCCTGTAAATTAAATCCCTCATGTCAAACATATCAATTTACAATTTTTTTCTGAAAAGAAACAATTATATTCAACATTAAATTACTTTTATCACAACACTGTCTGATAACTTAGAATTAACCAAGTCAGGAATTACAGTTGAATGGTATTAACATCCCGTTGACTTTCCACATCTTCAAAGTGAAAAACGTAAAATGAAGTGATACTTTTAATAGCATTAATGAGTCGTATATCATATACACCTATCATGTGCATACAAATTATTTTTATTAATCAAATATAAAGACGTCCGGGAATTATTTTTAGCATAATAATGAAGTGATATAAGATTAATTAAAAGCAAGAATATATTCAAGAGATTGAGTAACCTGTTATATGTTGAAAGAACGAGACTATGTGAAGCAAGAGACAATTTAAAATATGAGGCATCAAGAACTATTTTTGAAAAGAGGATTGTGTGAGAAGCTACCAACACCAAAAAAATATTAATGAAAAGTGTATAAGAACTAATATGAAAGTGAGTGTGAAGAGAAGACCCACTAAGAGAAATTAGCGCATGTGGAAGAGAATAGAAAACCAATAAGCAATTTATCAATGACAATGAGAATTAGTGACAACCAAACAATTGTGCTTAGTTATTGTAATAGATATTGAATTGAATTATGAAAACTAAACCAATATTTCACTTTTAGTAGGAGCCAAAATAATGGCATAATAATAGGACACAGCAAAACAATATAAGACACATTTTGCTACGAGCTTGTGCTTCACAATCAAACAATATGCAGAGCTAACACATCATTTTGCCCTTAAAGCGTAATTATGAGTGTGCATCTAAGAACATTGTATATATTTTAAACCCTCAAAATTATGTTGCTTATGTCCTCCTAGGTTTTGAGCCTCTGCATACTCTCTTTAATTATAGCGTGGCTAGATATGAACTCACCAGTACAACAGTAAATCGATCCAGTTATCTAGACAAGGGATCCCTCTTGAAAGCTCAATTGGCTTTCTTCCAGCTCATTGAAGCAACTTTCCATGTTGATGATTGATTCCGATAGCCACCATCCATACCCATTGAAAAAGATAGCAGCGAGGGCTACCAACACATCCCTCTACTTGGAGAGCTCCCACATAACTCAACGAGGGTCCTCTAGCTACAAATAAGGAATGAATCCCCTTTCATTTGATTTAAACAAATATACATACTAAGTATATTGGAGATTAGTGAGATGACAGAGAGATTGAATATGAATAGCTTGTTAGTTCAATTGCATCCCTACCATTCATCTAGTATCTATCCATTCAGTTTAATTCTACATTCGTTCTTTATTTTAAATAAACCCCCACAAGTCCTGCACTCCAAATATAGCCACATAAGATATAATGCATTGACATGCAATTATTGATTCTAAAAATCAATTATTAGGAAAAACATCAGCTTTGACCCAAGTCATTTGATGAAAAATAAGCGATTAAGAACTTGCTAAACACAGAAGATGATAAAAGAAGAATTTAACAGAATTTTGAAGTTATTAAATCTTTAAGACTTGTAAAAACTCATTATATTCTAAAATAAAATTTAGAAAAATGGAAAAAAAAAAGCAAAATATTCTTAAAAATAAACTCTAATTGGTTCAAGTACACTTGCCTCCCTAAAGTTAGTTAATACTACAATATAACTCTTAAGTCTTTTTTTAATATTATAATTAACTCTTACTTCTAAAGCTTTCAACGAATGAATTAAAATTAACAAGAAATGTATTATCTAACCAAAAAGGAGGCAAGTGTAGTTTAATAGCAAAATCCAAGTATTTGAATGTTTGCATGTCAGGTTGCCTTGCCCATAGATCAAGCATAAAAGTCCCTAGCTTTTCACTTAGGGTGTAAGTCAATCTAGCTCTTCACTTGGGCTGTAAGCCCACCCAGCAGGTAGCTCTTCTTTTAGAGTTGTAAGACCTACATTGGTCAGCCTTTTCAATTAGATTATAAGATCCAGCATACTAAAATATTTCAACATCAGAAGCTTCCTGTTCTATCAAGATTAGGTTATAATCAAATAAGAGACCACTCCATAACATTAAGGGTACTTGAACCTTACATAACCTTCTTTGCATTAGACATAGATGTAAAGTAACATATTTTGTGATATTATAAACCCCACCTTAGGAAAGTATTCTCACCAAGTTGGACTGTCAAAAGTTGCTCTTAGGGAATCACTCTCTTTCGAGTTGAAGCATTTTAAGTCCCACCCCATTCTTCCTCTTTCAAAGTTGTAGTATTATATGGGCTCATGTCAACAGCTCTCTCTAGTTGTAGAATTGCAAGTTTCATCTTCAGGTAATCCTCTTTAGACCCTTCCCCAAGGAAGCACTCTTTTGCATAGTTGTATGACCATACCTTATGGTATCTTTCACTTATTGTTATAGAGTTGTAAGACTTAATATCGAGCAATCCTTATAGGATTGGAAGACTAAAGGAAAATTTAGGGTGGAGGTGAGCATGCCCCTTATATTTTGAAGAAGATTTCATATACAATAGATAAACATTTATATGCCCTTTCTAATTGAAGGTTCAAACAATAAGCATTTCATTCTTGCCCAACCAAAAATAAAAATAATAACAATAAAAATGACAATAAATTTACTTTATATGCCTCACCGAAGAAAAATTGTTGGCTCTGCCAATGTGTAAGACCCTATCTTTAGGGAAGCATTCTCTAATGATGCGATAAGTTCTATCCTCATGCATCTCTGATACGATCCAAAGCAAAAATCGACACGATTCTCCACAAAATTTAGGGTAAAATAGGTTTTTTTTTTATTTCAATAATTCAAACACTCATTGAGAATACAAAGATAAGCACCTACTACTCGAAAGGTAGGCAATCTCTCCCAATTCCTACAATTTGTGAGGTAGGAAATCTCTCCCAAAACTTAAACCTAAGACTCACAACTCAAATCTCATGCATAAACCTAACCCTAGACATAACAAATCTATTTATACCCAACAATAATAATAATAATAAACAAAATTGCCCTTAAGCTATATGCCCTTGTAATAATACCCCCCCCCCCAAAAAAAAAGACACATTGTCCTCAAGGAAGAAACAAATGAGAATATTCCTCCTCCCCCATAGCTTGTCTCTATTTCTTCATTTTATGCTTCCTCATCCTGTACTATGAGAACTTGTAATCTTCAATCCTTGTCACTGTATCATGGGGTAAACATCTCATCACACTGAAAAAATAACCCCTTGGCTCCCTTCTCCCGAATCTCTATCTATGTAAGACGATTGAGTGTTGTCCCTGTCGTGGTCCATTATTCGTGTCCCGTGCAGCCTCCCTCTAGACTTCCACTGTCTGAACTCTTGGCATCGTCGTGATTGCAGCAGTTCCGTACAATGCTCCATCTGTGTTGCTCTTGTTAGCTTTCTTCATCCGGTTATTGTCTTCCATCATCTCCCTCAATCCTCGTGGTCTTAGTAGTCGGAGTGTTTCCCGTATGATGAGCTCTAAGCCCTTCATGAAAATTCCATCCAATCCTGCTTCAGAAATCCTCCACAGTCATCCCGACGATAGTTCGAATTTCTCCCCATATTCCATGACCGTCTCATTCTGAGTCAAGGCATTGAATTGTTTATGTAGGTCTCCTTCCCGAATAGATCAAAAACGATCCAACAAACAATCTTTAAATTCATCCAACGAACGAATCGGATATCTAGCCTCCCTCCGCTGAAACCAGGCTAAGGCTATCCCTTCCAAACAAAATCCTGTTACCATGAGTTTCTCATCCTCATCTAACACATTCACTGCAAAGTATCGTTCTACTCGATACACCCACTCATATATGTCTTTCCTCTGAAATATCGACATCTTCAACTTCCTAACTCTAATATCTCCACCCCAACCTTCTCTTCCTCTGGTACTTCCCACCATGTATCCGCGGTGGAAATCCCTCCTCTGAACGTAGGCATACCCAACTCCCGATTTCCTCCTTCCTCCTTCCTATATCGTGCCCTTTCATGCCCCTTACACCATCCCTCCAATTTTCGGCCCATCCCCCTCCATCAAAAGTTTCCACTCCCCCTCCTCTAGGAGTCCTAAGGGGACGCTCTTGTTGGTAGATGATGTCTTCCTCATTGTCTTCTTACTCGATCTCCTTCTCTTTTGACCTGGTCAAGGATTCCCTAATCAACCCTTTGTTAGGGTTTGCAACTGAAGCGATCGGCACGACTTGGATTGCATCTCCATGAGCTTTTTCATCATCTCCCGCATTTTTTATATGCTTTCAAATCCATCCTAAATTCGACTTTAAATAGAAAAAAACATGTCCTCCACGGTGGCGAGCCTCTCTTCCTTTCCTAATCTAACTTGACTTATCTCTTCCTCTAACTTCTTCTCCAAATCATCTAATTTTTTGGTTGTCATTCCTTCCTATAGTTTTCAAAACTTGTATGAAGGGGTGTAAACGACCCCCCCAACACGCGGGCGCGCCACCCCCCCCGCGCGCGCCGCCTG
>NW_018164844.1:1162236-1195021 GCF_001263595.1 Phalaenopsis equestris | reverse complement strand
TTTTGGTTTTTTTTTTTAACGGAGCCGAACACGAGCTGTTCACGAACAAAGAGTCCTTTTAACAGCCCTAATCACGTAGTCATAAGACGATAAGGGTTTGAGGAAGATTTAAAAATTATTATTTATATTAAAACATCATTTGAATCTAATTTAATAATTTTTATTCTATTTTCTTAATTAATATTTTAATTGATTATAAATCTTTGTAGCCTTGTAGTCAATTAGATTTGTTTAAAACACTACTTATATATATATAAACTTGATGAGTTGTATTTCGAGCCAAAACGAGCCGAACACGAACGAACACATCTTAGTTCGTGTTCGGCTTGTTAACTTATCAAACGAAATTAACAAGCCGAACACGAGCTTCTTAACGAGCTGAACACGAGCTGTTCGCGAACAACGAGCCATTTTGACAGTCCTACTTGTATGTCGTGATCTAGTGATTTGTTTAAATCAGGACCATAAAAATCAGCTCGAATCTCTAGACTGCCAACAAGCTTAACTCATCGGTCTTCATAGAAGATGGAAGCTCCATCGTCGCCTTCCTAGCAAGCTCTTGTCGCAATTGTATTGTTGTTGCCACCCTCTTGTACAACGTAAAAAACGGTTAAGAAGGCACTTCTTGTGTGTTGCAATCTTGTCAGCTTTCCCTATGTCCCACGATCTCGTCGACCTTCCCCGCAAACACCAGTCACGACTACCTTCCCGAGGACAGAGCGGGAAGAAGAAATCGAAGGAAATTTTAGGTTTCTGCATACCACAATTCCAAGTCATTTGCCTTGCACACGACTGTACGCGCGCAAGAGGAGGCAAAAGATGGGAGCTTCGGGTCTCTACTCATCGCAATCCTTCGCTTCAAATCTTTCACAGCCAGCTCTGACTCTCCGTGCTCCGATCGTCTCTTTCCCAGCAAGTTGTAGGATCTAAGTTTCACAATATTCTATTCAGAGTCTCGGCCTTCATTCACATTCAATCAATCAAAAGAAAAATGTTATATGCAATTCTATCTCCACAAAAAATTTCAATTGGGCACCGGCGCGAGACGTGAAATCACAATCGGCGGGCTCCTCGGGCTCCTGAAAAAAGCAATCTTTCTTTGCTACGCAATCTTCAGTCAACCTTTATGCATGAGAGGACTCCACTACTAGGTGGGGATGAATGAAACAGATACAGATACACTGAGATTCTTACCACCATCGCTTTGCACCTTGCTAAAGGTCCTCTCTCTTTATCTAGAAGTCCACTTCCATGAATCATTCGTACATTTTATTTGTTTATTTGGTTTATTTGGTTTATTTGGTTTATTTGGTTTATTTGGTTTATGAGTTACACTTGAGAGATTGTGAGACTACCCATACCTCATCTTATTTCAAGTACTTGGTTACTAAGTAGGGGTCCCTTTGTTTGTTCGCCCTTTTGGTCTTCATCATTTCGTGTCAGGCACATCTTTGATGAACCAACTAGATTTTAGCCTTAAACTGTGAAAAATGAATGCAAACATAAGTGACATGCTTAATCAAGAACATTACAAGCATCATTTTTTAAGATATAATTAATCATAAGCATACAAAAAATTTCAATCCCCCAAATCAAAATAAACCATAGGAAAGTCACACATTCCTCCTAGGGGAAATCTATGGAAAGCTTGTCTCTATACCTAGTTTATCTTCCATAGAACTTGAGTTATTGTTTCATTTTCCAAGAAAAATGTGGTGCAAGGCCCAGTCAAAGCCCACCCCAAGATAACAACACAAAGGCTATGAGAAAATTATATCAACTCATCTCATATCTTGAAGGAATTTGTGAACAAAATGGATGAAGGGAAGGTGGAAGCTGGAAGGTGAAAATAACAAAAATAAAATCAATTGAAAAGGATTTTACAGCAATAGAATAAAATGAAAGAAATATCTAAAAAATAACATGACCATCTAATCTCATAAGAACGTCATTAGAATGGGTAAGACCAATATAAATTTTAGATAAGCAATAAGATCACCTCAAACAGAGGTCAGGAACTGAATGATAGGAATGTGAGTTAATGTTCACAAAAGGTCTTAACTCGTCCTCATTTCTTTGACAAATATCTTTATCGTACAAAATATCAAACCTCAGCCCCAAAACCAAACAAATAAAGTTTGAAGAAACATCATGTTGAAATCCAGAATAATGAGGAAAAAAATAGAATATTTTTATTGATATGAAAAGGGAAATAAATAACCCTTACATGAATCCTAGAATATGAAAGAAAACAAAAAAAAAAAAACACGAAGGAAAAATATAACTCCTAAATTTCCAAAAAATCAATTCGTATTACTTATTTGGAGATAAAGGAAAAAACATAAAATAGAAAAACCTAAAATAAAAAAAGAAATAGCTTATAATCCAAGGAAATAAATATAAAATAGGAAAGGAAATAACTCCTAATACAAGGAAATAAATATAAAATAAGAAAGGAAATAACTCCTAATATAATGAAATAATTTATCTCTCATAATTTCTCATAAGAATAAATTATTTTCTAATATAACCTCTAACACCACCCTCAAATTAAAATATGGTTGAAAACCATGTTCCACTTAAATTTTAAAACATCAAACAATGGGCGAGGAAGAAATTGAAGTCTTCATCCCGTACTATTATTGTCTTCGACTGCAGTTCCTGCAATGTCTGTAGGTAGGTGGAACACTCTTACAAATAATGTTATAGGGGAATTTGCAGAGCTTATTGCAGGAAAAGTTGGCTTTTAGTTGATTGTGGTTGTCATTGACTGTCGTTCTTGTAGTGTCTGTAGGCAAAAGGCTCCTACATGTAATGTTGCATGAGAGTTTGTAGGGAAGTAGACAACCGACAGAAAAAATTGTAAGATATGACTTTAAAAAAAAGGAAATAACTCTAGAGGCAAGCCTTGATGGAGGAAAACGCTTTGGAAGAGGGTCTGCTGCAAGAAGAATTCTGGTGGACTTGCTGCAGATATAGCTCTGAAGGAGGGTCCGATATAGGAAAAAATTCTGGAGTAGAGCCTAGATAAAATCAGAAAAGCCGACCTACTAGAAACTAGGAAGCCAGGCTGTTGGAAATCAGTGAAGCAGAATGCTGGAATGAAGGAAGTCGAACTGTTGCAGGGAACAGGCGCCAAAAAAATAGCGGGAAGGACCTCCAGGAAAAGCTGCACCTCCAACGGTAGGGACCTGCGGAAATTAAAGTCTTACTGCTGCAGGAAACATGTTTAAAAAACAAGCGGGAAGGCCCTCTCTAAAAGAGGGGTTAGCCATTGCTTCTCGCTTCTTCAATTGCTAGGCCCATCTCCTCAGCAAATCTACGAGAAACAGACATTGCAGACCCTCTGCAAGGTTGTGTGCAAGCGACCACAAGACGTTTCTCTAAGAATTTCTCTTCCAAAAAAAATTGAATATGGGTGGTCTTGCCACTCTCAGTTTCCACAACAAGAATAAAGGTTTGGTTGTCACGAAGAACTCGAAGGAACTCATCTTTCTGCTACCACACGGGAAGTGTCTTCCTTTTCTCAAGGATGTCGAGGTACCTTTGTGAGTAGGTCTGTCAGATCCATCGGTTTATCGTCGTTTGCAGAAGGGCAGCCGCAACTCCAACAGCTTCCGAGACATCAGTGCCACCATCCAAGGATTTCTCTTGCAGGAGGAACAACTGGTGACGGGAGATCCTCTAGGGAAGGATAAGGCTGCAAGTAGGATTTTAAAGGTGACAATATCAATAGAGCCTCTCTGGAAGTGGAAGTATTAAGAGATTATCATATCATTCTCCTTTCTTGGGTGCTCTAATGAAAGAGCAGATATCATTTGCATAATTGATTTATCGTTCTCATCTACTAGACATAGCAATATTGCAGCATTGAGATCTCTGAAACAAGTTTCAAAGTCTCTGCTTGTGCACAACTCGATTATGCAGAACAAACTAAGCTGATCCAATTCCGTAGAAGAAATAATCCCTTCAGAAACATGCATGGGATATATGGTCACCTCAGTTGCTAGCAGAAGATGTGAAGGTTTTACAAATTTCTGAAAAACCTTAAAGCACGGATTTTCTTGAACAAGAGATGATATGAGAATAGTCATTTCGCTTCTTGGTTTTCATTGCGAACAAAGCATCTCCAGAAAAATCCTCTAATGCTTGTAAACAGAAGAAAGGGCCTCGACAAACCATAAATTGGTCGTTTCCTGGAGCAGCGTACTAAAACAATCCTTGGAACAGCGGCAGAAACCTAGAAATTTACTGCGGTAAGAAGCAGCGACAGAACCTTCAGGGAAATTCTAGGAAATCGAGTGGAAAATTACAGGACATCGGCTGAGAAATTACAGTAAATTGGTTGACGGCAGATCTAGGTCAGGTGGTAGAAATTTCCTACAGAAAATAAGCTACAGGAAATCAGGAAGGGTTGGTCGGATGCAGAACAGGCCAGCAACTGAGAAAAAACAACCAGAGAGGATGGTTGTTAGGAAAAACTGGAAGCCCTGCAGCGAGAGAAGAAGAGAAATTGGTGTTTCAAAAATAAAGACGAGTGCCCCTCCCTTCCCACACAAAGGATGGCAGGAAAGAGTTCGGCGGTTCAAGAAGGAGGATCGTTGGCTAGGGTACAAAATTAGACTCTGATATCATGGTAAAATTTAGAATAATGAGGAATAAAGCATAATATTTTTATTGATATAAAAAGAGGTATAAAGAACCCTTACATGAATCCTAGAATATGAAAGAAATAAAAGAAATAATATGAAAGAAAAGTTATAACTCCTAAATCTCCAATTAATCAATTCCTATTAATTAAATGGAGATAAAGAAAAAATTATAAAATAGGAAAACCTAAAATAGGAAAGAAAATAACTCATAATCTAAGAAAATAAATATAAAATAGGAAAGGAAATAACTACTAACTTAAGGAAATAATTTATTCCTCATAACTTCTCACAGGAATAAATTATCCTATTATAACTTCTAACACAACAAATAAAATATAATTTTTTTTTACGCATGCCACTTCAAAGACTATGTTTCAGATCTACATGCTCACAAACACTCCCAAGGCTCATTTAAAAGTTGGCATCTAGAAAATCCCTGAGAACATATCAATTAGTTATATCAAATGTCAATTTGACAGCATCATACAGATGTCTTGAAAAATCAAGAATTTCTCAACTATTGAAGCAGATACATAATGCCTCCAAATGTCAAAGGTACAGTTAATTTACAGATGATGCACAATTCTCAGCAAGTAGAAGAAAGAAAACAAGAAGTTAAAAAAGAAAAACAAAAAACAAAAATATTAAGTTACCTTAGCTGCTTTTGTCATTCTTGAGTCACCACTGTCCTGTTCAATGTACTCAATAACAGCAGATTCTGAAGCTGACCTAGGATTGTCAAAGGAACTCCAGCTCGAAGAAGTATCAATATCAACAGTTGTATCTCTAGCAGGAGATTCATATCTCTGTTTCAAATCAGCAGATTGAAAAGCAATAACCTGAATTCTCCCAACCTGAAAAAATTCAAAAACATCACAGATAGAAATCCAAATCCCGAATGTTATTTTGAGACAGCAACGTCAAATGGAAACCTTCTGAGCATCCTCACTGAAGCAAGAAAATATCAGCCCAATGAAGCCCCTATCCAGCATCTGATACATCGCCTGAGTACGGACATCTGTAGAAGCACAACTCTAACACGTTTTATGTCTGGTAAACTAAATCTAAAGCTTCTTCCAAAAGCATTCACACTGATACAAAAAATAACAAGCAATGGAGAGAGATTATCAAAATATTATTGAACGTAGGTAAACTCAAACATAATTTAAAACTCTTCAAAGTTCCAACTTCCTTCACATAATGTCAACATACATTTGATATTAAACATAATGCAACATATTGGGTGCTACTAGTCTCATTAAATTGACTCAGATAGAAACCAATATGATATGCTAAATTTTATTTTTATGTTACCATTCTAATTATTATTACAATTAATTAATTAAAAATTAATTGTAAAGAAAATGTCAAATCAAAATCATTTTAATATTCCCTTGTATAGTTGCATCCCACGAATCTCATCGTTGGTGTCATATTAGTTATCATCCCCATCTGCTCCGTCTCTCATATTAAAAAAAAAACGATAAGAAAAAAATAAAAAATTCTAGAAAAAAAAACAAACCCTCGAACTACTCTCTCTCAATCTCACCACATCCCATTTATGCAAATCCTTCACTCACTCTTGGCTTCCTCCCTAGCCCGCATATCTTCTCCACACTAAATTCTCTTCCTTTGCTTCACACATCCTTGGGTCCAAGGCACTCCCCTTCACATCCAAAATCACACTGTCATCCACTTGCTCACCTGACTTCCTCAACATAGCTACAAATCCTTCCCATACAATTATGCTCCCTCGCAAACAGCACCACCAACCGTCATCCCTAGCTTATTCGGCAAACAAAAGACTCCCTTCTTTCCATGTCCCTCACACGCCACCTTACTCGAGGGATCTCTCCTTCCCTCAACACACTTGATCGAGCATCTCTTTCACCAGCCAACATCGTCAACATTAGGGTCGTAAATGAACCAACGCACTCGATGAACAACTCAAAGTCGGCTCGATTAAGACTTAATCATGTTCATTCAAATTAAAAAATAAACAAGCTTGAACAATTTTTAAAAACTCGAATCTTAGATGAACTAAACATAAACATAATCGAACTTGTTCATTTATGTTCACGAACAAACTCATTTGTTGTTAAACAAGTAACCTGTTAAATATTCGATATTAAGCTCGATAATACTCGATATATTATTTCAAAAAATATATATATAATGCATGACAATAAGCTCGATGATAGCTCGTATTATATATGATATATTATCTAAATAAAATTTAACTATAATTTATTTAATTATATATTTAATAGTAATATATTATTAAATCAATAAAATTCTTAGATTAATTATCAATTATATATTTATTTTATTAATATATAATTATTAATTAAATATTTATTTATTAAAGTTTAGGTATTACATGTGAAAATACATGAGACTTGTGTGATATGTATGAAATGTTCCCTTAAATTTAATTTTAAATCCCCACAAACCTTACTTTCTCTCTAGCCTCTCACACTTTCGACACTTCCAATTATGCCTGAAACAAACGAAATCCCGAGTTGTTAGAGATTGAAAGCAATGAAGGCAACAATGAGATAGCACCGTGCAAGGATCTCCGAAATTTTAGTCTCTGGTATATCTCCCCTTTTCATTATGCTCCTAAATTCTACCCAATTAACCCTCAAATTTCTTATGCTTCTTCGCATTCCACTTCACGCGCTTCAACCTCTTTAAATCCTATAAATCCTCCTCCAATTTTCAAGAAGAAATGGGATTTAAGATCCTATATGGTTTAAAGTTGTCATTTTTGTTGTTTAGACAATATCTTAGATTTCAGGAAAAATGGAGGAGAAACGGAATTTAAAATCCTTCAGAGCTTTATTTTGTCATTTTTGTTTATTGGCAGGATTTAGGTAAAATCTTGTTTAATGCTGCTTCATTAATTTTGGGCAAAAAAAAAAGGAGAAGCAGGATTTAAGTTCCTGTAGGTTTTAAAGTTTTCATTTTTAGTTGTTTCGTAAGATTTAAGTTAAATAATGCTTAAATGCTACAAAAAACAGCCTACTAAATAGCCCCTAAGTAAGATTTAGGACAAAATGGAGAAGAAACGAAATTTTAGATATTGTAGGGTTTAGAATTTATAATCAATAAATTAGAAATTGTGATCAAATTTATAAAATTATTTATTAATTTTTTTTATTAAAATCTGGATACTTGTTTGAATTTTTAGCTCGTTTAAATACTCATTCACTTGTTATAAACAAATCAAGTTCAAACATTGAAAATTTTAAACAAGTCAAGCTTAATCAATATATAGTTCATGAATGTCAATAAGAATATGGTGAGTTTTCTTAGGGGGTAAAGGGGATGAGATCCCCTATATTGGGTTCGAGGGGGGGTGTTGTCCCCAAAAATGTTTTTCTGTAGAGGGATGCAGTGCCCTAAAGCATAAAAATCGAGCGCGTGATGCTCCAGTGCCAAGAGAGGGCGTCATAGCGCCCACACAGGTCAATGTACAGGTTCAGAAACAGAGCAGTCAACACCCCAACACTAAGAGATTAGAGCATCAACACAAAGAAGGGGCGTCACAGCGCCCAATCACGGCACCCCGACGCAAGTAACCGCATTCGGGCAGTTCGAGGCTTAAAATCATGTCTTCACTTGGAGATCGGTGTGCGAAGAGAAGTTGGATTTCAAAGGACTTTGGTGTGAGGAGAAAGAAAAGGAGTTGTTCTTAAGTTCCAAAGTATAGTGTTCATGAGCTCCAAAGAGTAGAAGGGCTTGAGTGTAGTGTAATTTGTACAATTCCCCTCATTTTTTATACTGAACTTCTTGGCGATGTGACCTTGTAATTTTTTTTCCCATTCTCGGTTTTTTCCATGTTAAATTTTGGTATTCTTTATGTTTTCTGTGATTTATAATTTGTACACTTTTGTTCAAAGTTTTATTTTGGATCTCTCAAATCGATTTTTCGCACCTCTCACCCAACATAATCAAAAAATAATCTCCTATTGCTAAAAAAGATAATTAGCCATAGGACTTGCGCCTATGATAATCATAAAATTCCAGTTAACTGAGAACGAAATATCGGGTAGGTTTTTATCTGACATCTAATGCCTTCTAAAATTTTAACTAGGAATTACAACTTCCTTGAGAAAATCAAATGGAAATTTTCGGAGCCTGTGAAAATAAATTAAGGAAGCATCTCCAAAAAAAACTTGCTCAGCCCACCCCAATGATTCTTCAAATTTAGCAATGAATTAAATTACCTGAAATCCTCAATAAACAAACCTTGATCCATAAATAAACATTGTTTTCTTATTCAAACCATCTCCAATTCTTAAAGTGAAACTAATTCCTATGTGACTTGCAATTGAAATAGTCCTTGTCAATATGTTCACAAGTCGTCAATACAAGAAATGCAAAATTCATTACATCTTAAGAATTATTCATGTGACACATCAAATACACTATAGAACCCAAAAAAAATTACAAAACTAGTTGATAGTCAACCAAAACCAAAAGCTCATGTTGAATTCACGTCGACAGCATTGCATATTGTAAAGTGCATCCCAAAAACTTCAATTATTCAAACTGAGCTGATAAACTACACAGTCAATGCTAGGAGATCACATTCAGAAAAATGTATCCCTATCACATCCTTCTCATTGCCGGTTCAAGCCACAAAAATTAAAAAAAAAATGTTACAAATGATGTTACATATGTATGGGTTCATCAAATAGCAAGACAAGATGGCAGAAAAAAAAAGGTACTAAATACTCCATAACTAACCCTTATGATACAAAGGCGACATAAATTTTGGTAGTAAATTCAAAATGTCTGATCTTATGGAACACATACATGCCTTTCAAGTATAAGGAAAAATACTGCTCTTCAAGGTCGATCAACAGAAAGGCAGATATCTAGTGTTAATTTTACATGTGAGTGTGTGTACATATGCTGTCCGTGCACACACTTATATGTGCATGTGGAAGTGCGTTAGCCTGCTCAGGCATGTACGTTAGTATATGTTGTGTAGTGTGTAAGTTCATGCATGTGAGTGAGTACGTGCATGTGTGTTTGTTGCATGTGCCATGAGTGGAATTGGCACCAACTGTAAAAGGGAGATACAACAGGACATGAAGTTTACAAAACAACACAAAAAGCCAACAAAATGTTTTCTGCTTTCTTTTTTTCTTTTTCATATTTGCTGTTTCAGAAACTGAAGTTCAAAATTTTAAATTTGAAATAAAGCTGCATCAAAATAAATTTTACTGTCTACCATCTGCACATACCTACATGAGATGGGAGAACTGTAATATGTGGATGTGAATGGTACCACCCAATGACCCTTGTAGTCCTTCCAATCGTCTGTGACAATTTGTTCCAAGGGGTCAAGTAGAACAAAGAAAACAAGTAACATAATCATAAAAAGATTTATAAAAGTTTTGAAGAACAGGTAGGGTGACCCCTTAGCATCTACATTGGGAACCCATCCACTTATGATGATCTCCTTGAGGCTGGTCTTAAAAAATAAGCTTATATGAATACTTCGATAATAACATGACAAAAACCCTAAGTTCAACTGAACCCCAACTAATCTCAACTTGGCCACAAATCTGAAAATAATCCCCATGCAGGGACGATGCCAAGAAAACTAAAAAGAGAAGAGAAAGGAGAAGCCAACTAAAAGATCTCCTTAATAGAAAATATGAGCGATGATTTACCTTGAAAAAATAATTGGAGCATATGATGAGCTAAGAAAAACCTCGTTGAAAATACGCGAGCGTTAAAAGGGGATAAGCAAAATAGTAGGAACCCTATTCCCACTTGCAGCTGCAGTAAAATATTTTTTTCTTTTTGGCGGTGCGAGATTGCGCATAGGTCAAAATCCCAGGTGTGTTAGCAGCTAAAGAGGAAGCAGCCATTAGCAGAATATGTAGAAAAAATAGAGAGGAACGAGATGGAGCCAAAGGAAGCAAGGAGGCACATTGCTAGACGTCTGATGTGGAAGTGGAACAAAAATAACTAACAAAGAACCAGCCTGAAGAAGAAAGGTTACTAAACTAGGCGTTAAAACTAGAGACAGCGTGATCACAAGCAACAATAAACCAAATGTACCACGTGAGCAAACAAAGATCATGGAGCTACAAGCAAGCAAGTGTCCTAACAGCAGCAGCTCACATAAGAGTGCTATGGTGCTACGGTGAGAACCCTAATGCTCAAAGGTGCCAGCAGCACGAGAAGAGCTAAGGCCCAAAGTGCATGAGCTGGAGTTGCAAGCTAGACCCAAATGCACCAATAGCACCATTGGATCGCATGAAGTAACAACACCTCACATGAGAGCTAAAGGATGCCAGGAATGCTGAGTGCTAGAGTAGATGAAGAGGCCCGGAGTAAGCAAGTTGTGTGAATGCAAAGAGGGTAAGCAAAGGCAGGTTTTTGCATGGTCAAAACATCTTGAATAGTCTTGGCCATCAATTGTAAACTTTGCCAATTTTAAAGCCAATAAATTGTAGGGAATCCATTTGGCAATAGATGGTGTCTTATTTTAAGTTGTTAACATGCATTATTGTTCTATGTTGCATTAGTGAACCCTAACAC
The DNA here is from genome assembly GCF_001263595.1 of Phalaenopsis equestris. Classification (NCBI taxonomy): domain Eukaryota; kingdom Viridiplantae; phylum Streptophyta; class Magnoliopsida; order Asparagales; family Orchidaceae; genus Phalaenopsis; species Phalaenopsis equestris. The sequence goes on along the minus strand of NW_018164844.1, from coordinate 1,183,802 downwards.
TTTAAACAACCTACATCAAATTGATATTAAAGAATTAAGTTGTATCAACATATCACTCGGAAGTGAGGCAAAATAGCCTATTAAGGAGAATTATCAATTATCTTCCAAAACCAATTAAAAGATTCACAAGTAAAATTTATAGTATCACTCGGAAGTGAGGCGACATATCAACATATCACTTGGAATTGAGGCAAAATAACATCAAATTGATATTAAAGAATTAAGTTGTATCAACATATCACTTGGAAGTGAAGAAAAATATCCTAATAAAGAGAATTATCAATTATCATCCAAAACCAATTAAAAGATTCACAAGACCTAATAAGTATAGGAAATAAAAAGTTAATGATCAGCTTAACACTACAGAATTGGATCAATTTCTAAGAAAAGGATTTATTAGGGAAGCTTAAGTCCATTTAGGGTCTATTTGAGCCAGGTCCAGCTTTTTGAAGAAATGACTCTGAAGCTGCTGTAAAAGAAGTTGTTGTTTAAAAAGCTACGATGACCATTATAAATTTATTTTACTTTCAAAAAGTCCGACCGCAACTTTCAGACAGTCACCACACTTTAACAAGTCAAGTTGAAAAACACAGCTTTCTCCCATAGAATTTTCTAGAAAGCAGCAGAAAAGCAATTCCCCAAACAAAATTGTGGTGGCGGTCTAAAAAGCAAAGGAGCCAAAAAGCTGTCCCAAACGAAACTTTAATGTTACTTTATTACTTGCACCTACTTGATGAACAACTTGAACTCTGCTTGATTAATACTCGATCATTTTTTGTTCAAATTAGTAAATAAATAAGTTTGAAATCGGAGCTTAAATAGATCAAATTTGAACAAAGTCCAACTCACTTGTTAATGTTCATGAACAAACTTGTTTGTTGTTCAACGAGTAATTTGTTAAATGAACTATGCTTATATGATAAATTATTTAAATAAAACTTGATTAATTAGAACTTATTTAATAATATATTTAATAGTAATATTTTATAATTTAATATCACAGTGAATATACATTTCAAAAAATTTTAAAAAAAAATTATTTTGATGAACTATATTGTTAGTACTCATTTATGTTATTTGATTGTAAAAAAATACTTATAATTTATATATTATTTTGTTTACTTAGTATTCACCAGTTAGATGCTAATTTAAAATTTATTCAATTACTTATTTATTTAAATTTGTAATATCATTTGTTAATAACTTTATATAAAAAAAATAAATACTAATTTAAAATTTTAACTTTTTTACTAATTTTACATTAAATATCATGTACAAATCAAATGTTTAAATCAATATAAAAAAATCAAGTACTCAATTGAATTTTTAGTTTTTAAATTAATCTAAACAAGTAGAATATAAGTCAAATATGAATATTAAAAATTTTAGAAAGGGCAAGTATAAATATATTTTTGAAGCTCGTCTTCAAGCTCAAACTAAACATAAACAACTTATGATTCTACCAAGTCAAGTCCAACCAGTGTCATACTCAACTCAACTTGGCTCGATTACAGCCCCACTTGCACCCAAAAATGATCAAAGTGGGAGAACATATATGGATAGCTAAGTGATTGACAAAAATTTCTATCAAATATCAATTACAAATTCCAATGATGAGATGATGTGCATTGGGATGTATTTTCTCAAATAATGATATAAGAAATGGTTGCCATCAAACAAACCTAATAGAAAGAGATGAATTGCTTATAAGATGGAAGGATTGTTTGTATGAAAGATTTGAGATACATTTCACAATAAAAAATTCCATAGGGTACTCTCACGAGAATCTTGCCTTCAATAACAATAAAAAATAGCCTAACTAATTACTAAGATTGCCTGATTTAATATTTTTTCAAAATTTCATGGGATAAGTTTGTCATAGAAATTGAAGTATTGAATTAAGATAAACATTCAATTATTTATTGTAGTGTGTTAATTGAAGTAAAACATAAGTATTCCAATTATGAAAGGAAATTTTATATCATTGAACAATCATTTCGAAATTAGAGGTATTACTATTTGGCTAAGGAATTTGACAATTTGTATAAATCATCAAAATTTAAAATACTTTAAATCCTTAAAAAATTACAACATAAGCAAGTTAAATGGGTTGAATTATGACAATGATATAAATATATGCTAAAATATTGTCTTGGGACAAACAATAACCTCACTAATGTTTTAAGTAGAGTTGTTTACACTCTTACCATGCAAGTTAAGGTGATTGATATAAGTCACAATAAGGGGAACTATGTTAACTACAGGGCTTTAATAAGAAATATCTCGATTTAACAAGTTCTTCGCAAAAGCTTAATAAGGATTTCATTATTAAGAATGTCCTCCATTTTAGGGGAATTCATCTTTGCATTCCTAAATTTTCTTTTAGAGATTACCATCATCTTAGAATTTCATGATGATGGTGTTACAGGACATTTCCTTTGATAGAAGGCTGCAGTCATGACAAAAGATGGGTATTATTAGGCAAACTGGAAATGAGATGTTGCATGTATAGTATTATGGTGCAAAAGCTATCCAACAAGAAAATAAAACAAAATATCAAGTTTATATACCCTTACCTAGTTTATACAAAACTAGAGAGGATGTTCGCGTAAACTTTGTTCTAGGATTACAAAGAATGTTGAGAAAAAAAACATTTATATTTTCGTAAAGATTGGTCTCGTTTTAAAAATGCATATTTTATTAGTAGTTAAACTAAATGTATTATAACGAAAACTAGTATATATGATAAAAATATCAAACTCATTATTTACTTCTGAAAAAGTTCTATGGAAAAAAATGAGAACCAATTAAAACTTACTATTTATCACCAACAAACTAATGATCAAACAAACATAGTTAATAAAAATATGAGTGATTCGTTATATTATATGATAAACGAGCACATCAGGTTGGAATTCAATACAGCTTATAGCTAATTTAGACATAACTCATCTGTGAACATGTCTATAGGCACAATTCCATTTGAAATTATCACATGATATAAGCTTAGTAAACAAATAGATCTTGGTGAACCTCTGGTTGAATCTAGACCCAAGGAATTTGAACAGTCAAGTGCAAAGCGCATACATGATCTGCATGAGAATATTCATAGAAAATTGAATTATGACATCTGTAATCCTATTGTTGATGTAAACAAAAGAAATGAAATTACAACTAGGTGATAGGATAATGAAGCCATTTTGCACTGGGGCTAATGCTTACAAAGTAAATATACCGAGGAGCACTAGTAGCAATTCATCTTCAACATAATTGATTAGATTTCCCCATCTTACAAAGTCACATCTAACAGCTTGCCAAACAAGTCAATTGAGCTTATTCCTAAAGCTACAATAGATGATGGGATTGGATCCAATATTCATCGTGGATATCAGAGGTATCTTATATATTAACATGATAAACCCATTTATGAAGACTCGGATTACCTTTTAGAAAGCATGATAGTTATGTGCTTTACTTGACAAATATCAAATACTAAAATCTTAGAGTTGAAATTTCCCAAGTTAAACATAAATGAAAAAAATATTTTAAGTGTGAAAAAGCAGTGATTTTTAAGATCAACATGACAGTTTATTTTGTTTTGAAGTTTGCATTGTATTTTTTTTTTAGTTATATCAAACATATTTTACTGGACATTTACAGGAGGATGCACCTTGGTGTATGCATTTTACTGATGATATCCTTCTCGTGGATAAGACGAGAGAAAGAGCCGAGGAAAAACTTCAATTACGGAGGTCTACATTAGAGTCTAAAGGCCTTCATTTGAGTAGAACTAAAATTGAATACATGGAATGTAATTTTAGTAGTAGTAGCTCTAGTGTCAGAAGTGTAACTTTGGGTGATCAGATTAAAATGTCTGAATGATTTAGATAACTGGGGTCTTTAGTTCAAAGTGATGGTGATATGATATAGATGGGAATGCGGAATGCTAATAGTAGAATTCAAGTGGGTTGGTTGAAGTGGAGGAATGCTTCGGGCCTTTTGTGTGATAGAAAAGATTCTCTCAAACTGAAAGGAAAATTTTATAAGATGGTGGTGAGACTTGCAATGCTCTATGGCGTTGAATGTTGGCCTTTAAAAGAGAAGCATAATACTAGGTTAAGTGTTGCCGAGATGAGAATGATTAGGTGGATGAGTGGCTTTACACTTAGAAACAAAATGAGAAATGAATATATCTGTGATAGGGTTGGTGTAGCTCCAGTGACGGACAAAATTAGAGTGTCGTCTTAGATGGTTTGGTCACATTAAACGTCGACCAACCATCTGATAATCCTATTAGGAGAGTAGATGTTTTATATTTGACTTATATTAAGAAAGGCAGAGGTAGACCTAAGAAGACTTGGGCTTATTGTATAAAAAATGATCTTAATTTGTTAGAACTAAATGAAAGTATGACACTAAATAGGACACAAAGAAGAAAAATATTTCATGAGCCGACCCCACGTAGTGGGATTAAGGATTTGTTACTGTTGTATCAAACATATTTCTAGAATTGATCCTATTAGGAATAGGTGTTCCCATTATTTCAATTTCCTCTTTAAGTTTGGTTAATTGATACAAGAGCCAAGTTAAATTAGCATCATGAACAATTTAGTTTTAATCTTATCTGAGAAGATCTTGCCATCGATTAGAAACTAATTAAATGTAGAAATTTAAGGATGTGCTTTAGAGAGGGAAGTGAGAAGGGGGATCCAAGTGAGGGGGTTATGGAAAAGGATCCAGGCAGTCCTTTCAAGCCAACTCAAAAGGTATGAGGGAACTAGCAACATGGAAGGGCATTCCGGCTGTGCTAAAGAAAAAGACTGTGAGCAATCATGGATAAGCCCCACGACCTCACCTCAACTAATCAAAGAACTTGAGCAAAAGTTGGGGGAAATAGAGAGTTTGATGCCCAGCTCATTCACAATAAAAAAAGGGACTTTCACGTCATAAGTTGGGTGTGGGTTTGGGCTTGTGTGTGTGTTTGTGTGTGTGTTTGTGTGTGAAAGAGAGAGAGAGAGAGAGAGAGAGAGGGTTAATTGAGTTTGTCACTGCTAAGCAGCCTTGAAGCCTAGTTAGAATCAAAGGGGAAAGACAATGAAATGTTTTCGGAAAAAAAAAGTAAACATTTAAAAACAATTCATTTAAGATCAAAATGTAATTAACCCTTTAATAAAAAAAAATATTAAATGCAAGGATATTTCAGCCTGTGCTGTTGCTGCAGCCAACTGCTCAGGATTTGTCTCCACTCGATCTTTTCGACGATCAGATCTCATCTGAGGTGATGCACCCCATATCAGCGCAGTTTTGTTACCATTGTTCAAGTCCTGCACAATTTTTTTCAAAACTTTAAACAGTAAACATTAAAAAATGAACATACACTCACAAAACGAAACAATATAGTTGAGAAAATATAGAATAAAACCTCGAATTTTTAACATAATCAAAGTTCACCATTCAAGAAGAATATAAAAATGATAGTTGCAATCAATTCCTCATTTAAATTTAAAAAACTTTTAAATTGTTTCTTTCATTCAAATAATTGTAAGCAAATCAGAACGCTTATATACCATTTCACAAACAACCAAAAGTATAGTTAAAGTCCAAATAATTGTGAGACTAAACCAAACAATTTCTCACAAGCCTTTTTCTCATTCATATGGTGTTATTGTTTTCAGGTATGAGCCCTCAATAACTCAACAAAGAACAAGATTCTACTAAAGAAAATATATATCATTTCTATAAGCTCCACAAACCCTAATGGCCTATTACTTATTTGATAATAACAAGTCTTCCAAGTTGCCATCTAGTTGTTTGCCTATGTATCAGGTTTGCAATTCAAGAGACTAACCTTATGTTGTCTAGGTGTTTCATTAAGAATGGTTAAAATGAGAAGTTGGCTTGGGAGCTCTAAATTGTCTCAAGATTTTATATTGATCATTTTTCCATTGGTTATCAAATCGATCTCATTTTCTCTATTTAGACTTATTTAGCAGTTATGGCTCATGAACTTTTTGAAAAGCCTTTGAATGTGTTTATTATGTCATATTATACATAAGTTCGAAGTTTCATTTAGTTTGGAATTACTTTTATCTTTAAAAAATATAAATTTATAGATAATTTCCCAACTAGATTGTTATCTATTTTGAAAAGTAATTTTTATGGTTAGCATGCTCTTCTCAAAACTCATCACTCCATCGTGTTGAATAAAATTAATGTCATATAGATCAATATTCATAATTTTTTAATGAATGCTTATATATATTTTTATTTTTTCAATCTATACTTTAGTTCATTTGGAGAAAATTAGACATATATAAATTTTACTAAAAAATATATTCATCAGTTAGTCATATATACTCATATGCCGTTGACATATGTCTGAAAGTCTCTATCTGGATGTTTGAACTCAATGCATATATGACAATAATTCACATAAATGTCATCGGGTTATATCTGTTGCATAATGAACCAGGCATAAAATCATTGGCTAAACAAAATAATAGTTTCTAAACTAAAATTTGTAGCTTAATTCTTTCGTGATTTAATGATGGATAATAGCGTAACAATGAGACTAAAGAGTCCCACGTCAACATGCTTGTTCATGACCATAATTATATAGAAGAAATTCTAAGAAAATATTTCTCTGTCCTTAATAGATTTAATAAAATTGTTAATAATCTTGATGCTCTTTGGAATGCATACACTATCCAAGAGTTGGTAACAAAATTTATAAAGAGTTTTTTAAAAAAAAAAATTATTAAGATTTTGCTAAACGAGAGGGATTTATATGTCGTCGTCGTATCTGAGGACAAATATTAATCTACATATACCTTGGAATTACTCTTGATCTCCTTCATTTGTTTACGAGGAAAAAGTCTAAAGAAATAGAAGATGATGAGGGATTTTCCATGAAAAAGGGAAAAACTATCTTTGGGATCCTCCTCATATCTGCTAACAATTTATCTTCTAGCAAATGAGATGACTAAAATGAGAAGCTTTACCAAGGCTCCAAAATGCTCAATGCTCTAACAAATAAGAGGACATAAGACATGAGTTTCTCCAAATGTAAGGACAAGGAGGTGATTTCATCTTAAGAGAATAATCATTCAAATATGAAATACAAAAAGCCTCATCACTTTCTCTAGCAAGAAAAAGGAGAAGGGCTAAAGTGGCTACTTGTGTAAGATATGGTCTAATTTCCTCTAAATTCCTATAAATCTAAAGAATCTCTAGTTATGATTTTGTTTAATTAAATTCAAAGATTTATTATCAAAATTTAAGTTAAAATCCATTAAAATCCAATATCAAATAAAATCCTTAAATTCTAGCCACAAAACCAACCATCTATCACCTCATGCTGATATGTAAACAGAGAAAGCTCTCATAAAATGCCTTGGTCGAGATTGGATATATACAAGAAATCTTAGTTCGATCAATGACTAAAAGTGATTGGAATAGGTAGTCATCCAAAAGTCAATTATGAGAAATCTGGTTCACAATAATACCGTTATAGGACTCCTAGAAGGTTTTTAAGAAGTGAATATAGTGGGGAGGTGATTGCAAAATAGCGGGAAAGAGAATATGCAAGGCCGATGGTATTTGGAAGAGAGGATGGAGTGAAATTTGCTATTACATGGCAGGTCGTAGCAGTTCAACAGCAGTATAGACTAATAACAATGGTCGAACAGCCAAATAGTGAAATAGGAGCGACAAGAAGTATCCACGACCATTCCTGAGCAAGATACAGACACGTCACTTGCAAAAAGAAGACGATACAACACTTCAGAGAGCATTAAAAAGAGAACAGAATCTCCAAACACAATAACAATAGCCAAAAATCCCCAAAATAGAAAACATATAAATAGTCTAATGCTAGAATAATTAGAAGAAAAGTGATGGGAAATAAGCTAGTAAAAGGCAAAATTTATGAATTTGATAGCAGGATGGTAAAATTGTCTGTTTCATCAGTATTGATGGTCCTATGACAGCAGAATCTTGTGTTCGTGAGATCGAATCCACTTGCGAGATTCTGCAATTGCGAGGTCAAGGACTGCAATTACGCGGGTTGCTCCACATCATTCTCCCTAGCAAGAAGAAGCTACTTCTTGTAAACACCCGGATCCCGCTATCTAATATACTTTCCCACAAAACACCTCACGGGATTTTCAAAACTCTGATTCATCACACCTATCTGGCATCTAACTATGGGTATGTCGCTGAACCAAATTGAAACTTAATATCCAACTTATTCCATAAAATCTTCCATAAATTACTAAAAATCTTTTCATCTCTATATGAAGTAATGACATATTGGACCTCTCTTAGCAGTGACAATTTATAAGATAGCATATATATCCGAAAATCCTAAAATTCTCTTAACTAGGTTTCCTTGTGTTTGGTATCAGCTCCTCGAACTCATGACCATTTTGGATAACTAATATCAATCCCGTTGGTGCTTTTCTCAAAGCCTGCAAAAAAAAAGTTCATGAAAACACATCTACAAACTCTATATGAATGCCCATTATCTTGGACTCTTTCGGAAACCAGAGTACAATACGTTTTTCATCTTTGGTGAAAGCATGTGATTTTGAAGCCATCATGATATATGCAATGATCATGCTAATAAAATGTGACCTGCATCCATAGCTACCACATCACAACACACTTGCTCATGGAACTTGTCTCCAATAGAAAACTCTATGAGACATCTCATATCAACATTTTTTGTTAGTATGATTAAATGAACTAACATTACTAATGATCTCAAAAATTCCTCAATCACATTCTAAGCATCATATTTTCTAGCACAACTTTCACAAATTGTATTCATTTGTGATTTTAAATTTACCATAGTGCTAAACTCTTTAGTGAAAATTGGAAGAAAATACAAAATCTACAAGTTTTGTATTTCACACCATTACAAAGTCACTCCCCTCCCACATCTCATGGTGTGCCACAAAAAATTAACTTGCATTGCAAATGAACTTCAATCTACACTTTCCTGTAACTTCAGAGAATATAAAACCAAATTGCCCTTCTACTGCATGTCAATTTCTTACATCTATATCATAAAATATCATATGATTCAGAAGAACATAGGAATGAATAGATGCACAATGAGTACAAAAAACTTGGCGAAAAACAAGGGGCATAAAAAACTTAATATAGAAACAAAACCAGAAAAGAATATCTACTTTAGTCCATATATTGTCAAATCTAATGTAATTACTTCTAGCAGTATCTCATCTCATTTATAGTTAGTTCAGAACATCATGAAAGTTAGCATAGCTCTCTTTCAACTTCAAAACGCATTGTAGGAGTTTGAGGTCAGGCATAGCCACATTCATATGAAGTTCAAATAAATATAATGCTTAAGAAATATTTCAGCTCTGCTGTTCAATCCTGGCCCAAAAATTACTTCTGCAACATATAATGAACTCAAATATCAGTTACAGAGCTCGTAGTCCTGTTAATAATACATTAGGCACACAGTGAGACTTCTGCTTGCTGAATTTGCTGCTTTTACAGTAACAATAATACAAAAAGATATACAAAAACAACAACAAGCCTTTATCCCTTTAAGTAGGGAATAATACAAAAATATAGGAAAATTAAAAATAAAATATGCAATACAACTGAAAATTTAAGTTCTTATGTGGTGCAGACATGAATTTATGCAGAAAATTAAATTAAAAAAGGAAGCAAAGAACAGCTATAGTACAGAGAACATAAGCACAACTTCAAAACAAATATAATACGATGAGAACTACAATTCTCAATTAAAACTCAAACTGTTGCGAATTTGCCACAAATGAGTTCAACTGTTAAGACACTTGAGCAATAAAAGCAACCAAACAAAGAAGAGTTCTACTACTAGAAAAACCAGCTTCAAAACATACCACACAGCAAAATGCTTATGTATTTACACATCTAGCACATACACTTTAATATTTACAAAAATATCACTTTAGTGACATAATCACATCAACATATATGAATGAAAAGGTGCATTAAAAAAAGTTAATATTGTTGATATTTTTGATGTGATATTAAAGATTTGAGATTTATACAAAAAAAAAAAATCTTATGATTTTCGGTGTTACATGTGTAAATACAAAAGAACTATGTGAATGTGTAAATCTCCCGACACCCCACAAAAAAATTTAAAAAAAAAAAAAAACAATAGTAGAAAGGCTTTATATCGATCAATAAAACGGTCATATTTCCTCGTATCCAACAAGAAACTAGTTATCGTGAAATATCCACAATGCTTTTCCTACAGAGAGAAACAAGATCGCCTCCGAAACCTAAACCCAAAACCCTTTCAATCACAATCACCCAAAAAAACATGAAAATACTGTACAGCAACTCAAAACAAAACCTGAATGTCTCGGAGAGGAGGCCAGAGCAAAGAAACCAACCAAAATTAAACTACTTTAACAAAGTGATCATAAACTAAGACGGTGAGAAAGGAGGGGAAAAGATTACCTGAATGTCTCCGAAGAGGAGGCCCATAATCTCCTCCGTCTCCGTGGTCAGCGAATGCGTCAGGCAAGTCAGCCACACATCCTCCGACACCTGAACGCTCGTCAGCGGCATCTTTCGCCCGCCGCGAGGCTCCGGCAAGGTTTGTGACCGTGAATGATTTCAGCCCGAGCTCCACTCGTGCTAGCGCTGTCTATATGTTTCGATCATTGGATACTCTGCAGGCGCTTTTCGGCTGATTTGCGGGGCGAAATCTGTGGATCCACCGCGGTTGGCACGTGGATTCCATAGTTACACATACAGTACAAAAATTTTAGGGACATTTACATCTTACATATATACCATTCAACACCTTTAAATTTACGTGTAAAATATCTATACTTGTACCATTCAAATCCTTTATATCACATTAAAATTATTATTGTATGTTGAACTCAAATCTATATATAAATCATACCTCAAGGAAATAAAATGTAAGAAAAGAGAAAGAGATGGAGAGAAGAGTGCAAAGTAGTATACAGAAATATGTCATGTCATATCCACAAAATAATCTCTTATTCATAGAATAGATGATACGATATATGAAGTTACACATTGTTTCTACTTTAGTAGGGTTGATATAGAGTAATTTAGGTATTTTATATGCAAGAGACTATAGCTCGGCTACCTTATAACTCGGTCGGTTAAGCTCGATAGGTTTCAGTTCGGTAAGATATTGTCATCAGCTACATTGATTTGAAGTTTTCGATCGGCCTATGATTTTTGAGTTGGCAGGACAGACTCGATTGGTTGGGTTTTGCTGATCGGTTGATTCAATTTGGTTATCGATCATCAATCCTTAGTGAGGAGTTCCTATTGGCTAAGTGATTTTGAGCTATCGAGCGAAGAGTGAATCACCATAACTCGATAGGCAGCTCACTCCCCAAAAAGGAGAATCGGATGGATGATTCAGACTTCTCATGACATGGTTATCTCTCGATCTTTGATGAGGAGTCTTTGGGCATCTGTGTGAGAGTCGAAGGTATTGAGGGACGGGGTGTTTTCTTGGGCGTGGTATACTGAAGGGTGAATTTACGGCTTCGGTAGGCCTCTTTTTTGGTGGTTAACTTGCATCCTTATTTGTCCTGTATTGATCTGATTAGTTCGGGCTCAGACCATTTGGTCTTCTTTAGCCTTGTTAGCTCAAGCTCAAATGGTTGGATCCGGTCGGCTTTGACATTGGATTTGGTTCGAACTGCTACATCCAATAAGATAAGTGGGCTTGCTCGTCTTTTGCTGGTGTGCTCTCCTCAGTTGTACTTTTTTGTCCTAAAAACCATTGCATATTCTTGAGATTTGTGCTTACTTATTCTAGATATATATTATATTAACTTTTAAACTATAAAATACACCATTTCATACATAAATTAGATGGCTCATAAATAAAAATTGAAGTTTGGGTTTGAGATATATACAGGTGGTATGCATGCAAATCTTCCAAAATTTTATTATTTAACACCTAAACTTCTTATATTTATACAACCCTAATCGTTCCTATCACATCAAAATTATCACTATTTTAACTTTTAAAAATTGAAATACAAGTTCTTAGCATAAATAAGATGAGTATTTTAATAAAAATTAAAGTTTAGGCGTTTGATATGTAATACATATCAATTGAGTGGTATGTAAGAAAATCTTCCTTACATTAATCATCTGAATTTTATAATTTATTTACATGGCACTATGTTAACACTACATTAGCAAAGCAATGAGTCACAATCAAAGAGAGGTTGAAGTTAGACCCAATGAAAGCTTGGATCCACACCATTGTTACCACTATCACCCATCACCACGATTGGCCACCATTTATCTAAGGCTGAAAATGAACCAATGCATTCGATAAACACCTCGAATTTGACTCGTTTAATACTCGGTTACGGATGTTTAAATTAATATATAAATAAGTTTGAATATTTTCTTAACTCGATGGTTAAATGAATCAAATTTGAACAATATAACTCGTTTTTAAATGTTCACAAACAATTTCTTTCTTTGTTCAATAAGAAACTTAATAAATGATTTATACTTATATAATATATTATTTAAATAAAAAATAACTAACTAAAAAAAATCATGTTGTTCGATTACTAAAATCATTTACTAATAATTTTACATAAAAAATTAAGTGCATATTTAAACTTTGAATTTACTTACTAGTTTTATATGAAAAAATTATGTTGAAATTAAAATTTTTAATTATATATATAAATTCAGAGACTCATCTGAATTTTTATGTTCTTCAATTAATATAAATAAGTCAAATACAAATCTAATATAAACATTAAAAAATGTAAGCAAATCAATATGAACAGACGTGAAAACTCAACTTAAGCTTAAACTAAACATGAACAATTTATGATTTGACCCGACTAAATCCAATCCATTACATACACAAATCGGCTCAACTCAATTATAAACCTACTTATATTCCAATCAAATACCTATTTATGTTTATAACACTTTAGTGCCATGCACCTATACATTAAAAGATATAAACCACTTCTAAAATAATAGTAACACTCTTAATATAATATTAAACATTTGAAAGTTAAAGATGTTAATATGAAACTTAAATTGTTGGACATGTAAATACATAAGAATTATATGGTATTCATTCATATGCCCTCAAAGAACATAAATGAAAAATTACAATGGGGCACATACATAGCACACAATTCCTATGCATTTACATATATAAAGTGTAAATTTGCTTTTTTTACATTTATGCCATCAAATTGTTTCATATCACATCAAAAATACCCCTACTTCGACTTCACAAAAGTGAAATACACATTCTCATGTATAGATAACGTGGTCCATACGTAAAAATGAAAGTTTAGGTGTTCTATATGTAAATACATAGCAAATAAGTGGTGTGTATGTAAATCTTCCAAACAAAATATCCACACACATCGATCCAAAAACATATGCCATCAATAACTACCAACCAAGAACACTAAAAGAAGCTGAATTTTTTAGTTCAAATAAATGTAAGGAAAAAAAAAAAAAAAGAGTTTCTCAAATAATCGAACTCTAAGAATTTCCTTCTCATCCCCAAATAAGTTCAGAAAATATACACTGCTAGAGCTCCAACTACTGAGATGCACACAAACCTCTCTACAACAACAGCATTATTTGTTGATTCAGAAGCAATGTGGTCATCAAACCTCCAATTTTAGGAAGAAAAGTTATTCATGGAATTGATAAATGGCAGCTGATTGCAGCACCACTTTCAGCCTTTCGTTAACAAACAAGCAGGGAAAAAGGGCAGCAGTGCCTGCATCATCTTTTAGTTGACTTGAGCTTCTTTCGCGTTCTCTCTCGCCTTTCTTCTTCCTCGATGAGAAGGAGCTGCTCCTCATCCTCCCTCCTAGCAATCTGAGAACTGGAAGGGCCAATTGATTTTAGCTGGATGTTATGGAATATAAAAGAGAGAAAATTGAGGAGTATAATCAAGTTTCATTAGAAATTGGATGAGCCAAATAAAGTTTCTCTTGCATTTTACAGGCTTATATGTTCACAATTTATAACTTTGTGTCCGCTTTGTGTTTCGGTCTGCTATTATGATTATATTTGGGGAACTGATTTCTTGCTACTAACAAAAAATTTGTGTAAAAGTAAGTTGTTTTTTACAGCAAAATCTTTTACAATGTGGTTTTTATAAGACAGCTGATGTTTGACATTTTGGAAAAAATAAATATTCATTATTTACACTGCAACTTTCTAAGACGTTGATTTCCCCACCACAGCTGTACAATCAATAAATTCTAAAAGTTATGGCGTCCCAAACAGGAGCTTTTTTTCTGTCCGGACTCCTGACGTAGCTCTACGTGCGACGTAGGTTATTCGAAATAACCCGCGGTCTTTATTTTTGGGGTATTTCTGGGTTATTTCGGTATTATTGAAAATAACCTAGAAATAACCTGAAAATAACTTAAAAATAATTTGATCCGCAAGTAGAGCTACGACAGGAGTCCGCACAGAAAATTTTTTTTCACAAACAGACGATAGATAGCCAGTACAGGCGAATGTAAAAGGAGCTTGGTGTCAAACAAAAGGCATCACCGGTGTCTTAGATAGAAAGGTACGTGCTCTGACTATTTAGGGTCTTAATTAGTTTTTACTAATTGCAACTCATAATAAATCTGAAATAACATGCTCATTTTTAGTTTATCAAAATTGTAAGAAAAATGGGGCAATCAAAATCAACCTGATAGAAGCCTAAAACTGCATAACTGTTATGTACTCACAAATAAATAAACAAAATTTCAAGACACAGCCCACTGCTGGCATTATCAGAATCAAGCCCACTCCTTCCGAGCTAAGATACAGCTACATAGATATAGAAATTTCCCTTCATTCAGTCCTCATTTATGATGGATGGATGGAGCAACCTTTCCTTGCGATTTGATTTTAGCTGATATTTTAATCACATCATCCGATTGGTTTGGCGAAAAATATGATTTAATCATGCATTAAGCATGCAATGCAGCAACCAAATGGAGAGTCTAGAGTGTGAGAATCTTTCTTAGCATGTATAGTATCACAGTTAGAATAGCTTCAGTTGAAGATGGGGAAAAGAAAAATAATCAAAATATAAGAGGACCTGAAAGTTAAAACAAGACCGAACAACCACGACTGCCTTTCTCCAATTCTAGCTTACCTAACTACTTTGATCTAGCCAGGAATAGAATAAGCCTCCATTCCTAGTTTAATCTACATGAAAAAAACAAAAGTTTCTACATGGGAAAAACAAAAAGTGAGAAAATGAATCACACTTGAACTATGGGCTCCGAAAATTCACGTCCAACACTCACAAAAATTCATGGTTCAAAGTTAAATTTTTAGAAGGAAAACTGGAGTTTAAGATAAAAAATACTGGAGATTTTATCCTCACTTCACAAGCACAAAAAAATCTTTTTCCAGATTTTCCGAAAACATAAGTCTATATCATGAACCCACCAATTATAAGAGAAAATGTTCAATTAAGACTGATCATTAGATACTAAACATTTAACTTATAGTATCAGTAGTTTGAATTTAGAATGAGAAAAATTTATCACAATTTGCATGGAGAAAAAATGGGTCTGGTTGATGACCCTATTTAAGATCTCGTAGTTTCATCATCTCGAGTTCTCATTGACACTGATCAACTTAGTCAAAAAGATAGTTGACTCAATCAAATCAAAATATCATTGTCTGTAGACATAGGTTATCGCATTTAAAGGAACCTGAGTAGAAGCTTGTCTAAGGATACAGTTTCAAAGTGAACTTAACTGATAAAAAGTTTTGTGCCCTACCAAGTACCCTATAATGCATAAGGGTTGAGCCAATGTGAAACATCCAAACTTTCAAACATGACTGTAATACAACTATGTTAGTTTACAATTAAACGCCCAGTTAGAAGATTTGATCATAATCGCTCCTTCTGTGGTGTCATTTGACAACAAAAACGCATCATCAAATGACATATGCCACATATTAACTAGCAAGAAATTTTTTCAGTAATCATGAAAACATGGTTAATAAAATAATAACTTTTCATAGGCTTAGGTTAACCTTAAATTTATCACCCTCTATAAACTAATGTAGATGACATATAAATTTGCTCTTTAGTTCGGTGTGATACATTTTGCTTGAATATTTTACATTTTAAAATTTTATTAATATTTTACCATTTTAATTTTGATTTGTGCCAATATAACTTGCATTGGAGATTTAAGGCCACTTTGAAGATAGGATCTTTTTTCAATATGGCCATAATTGAGGCATTCAAATATTATATTTTATTAATTTGGAGTTCGTTGACTCAGCTTGCTTCCATGTAAAGGATTAAATTCATGATTTGCAAAAAGCGTGAATTTATTTTGAAAAATTACCATATGCAGATCATGTAAACTCTATCTTTATCATAAAGGATCAAGTCTATAAGCTAAAAACAAGCTTTATTTTATGTTAAACAATGCCAAAGCATTTTGAAATGATTTATTTATTTATTTTGGGTAAATAGCCTTGAAAACTGCATATAAATAAACGACAAAATACCTTGTGTAATTCATTGAAAAATATTTGATTCTCATCCTTGATGATGAGTGAATGGTATTAGAACATAAATATGAATTTAAACATGTAGTTCACTACAAGTCTTATGGTCCAAGAATACGAATTTAAATATTATTCTTTAATATAAGTACTATCAATTCCAACACTCATGATGTGGAGGATTGTACTCGCAGCCTGCTTGAGAGTGCATGCATGTGTTAAGTTTGAGTTTTGAATTTCAAAACGAATGCTTTTAGAGCAACTAGCCACACCTCGAGATGAGGCAAACTTGAGTTTCTCATTTTTTCATCTGCAAACATTTCCCGGCCCTATATGCAAACGTTTAGCGTGCTGGTCAAAGCACATGCAACGTATTAATTTTGGCAATTTGACATATCTTTTGGAAAGCAAGCAAGCTTTTATGTGTTTGCACAATTTTTAATGCATTCACATGACACGTTATATACTTTTTGAAGCACCTACACAATATATGTTCACGCTTTGAATGCACTTGCATGCTTCTTAATAAATTTGTATGATTATCGATGCACCTACAACATTTAGTCGCATATTTTTCAAAATACCTGCATGTATTTTAAGGCATTATGTCTAACTTGAAGATTGCCACATAAAATTTGTACAAAAATTGATATTATTCGAATTTCATTGTTTGCACAAATATTTTAGCAATAAGAAGCGTGCCGATATTTCATTTAGAGTTTTTAAAGATCACCTTATGCTTGCTTAGACGTGTGATCTAAGAATTTGATAATGTTAGTTAATAATTTGAATTCTCACCGTGCACTTTACTAGCATTTGGTCTTCAGTTCACGGAATTCTGCAAGTTCAAAAGGCCGTATCTGCAGTAAGTTTTTGTTCTTATTCTATTAAGTTCTCTATTCCGCAATTTTGTTATTAAGACACAATATTTAAAGTGTTAATCTAATTCCCAGTTGTAATTGTTATTTTTATTTTAACTCACCTTAATCCCATACTTTCGATTAAACATTTTTTTAAGTTAAGTTTAGTATAAAGTTTGACAACCAACCTCCTGATCTCTCTACTGCATATGAGGAATCTATAAAGAGTGATGAGCCTACTCACCACGGTAAGAAATAAGTGTATGGGAGATATAAGCCACACAAGTGAAGGACTTCCAACCAAGTATGCTAGAAAAAAACGTGTATGTGTCTTCACACTAGCATGAAAGATATTATTTAATGTTACATCAAAGTATTTTATTTTGGCAATATGAAGTCTTCCTCCCCACTATGCTGAGACAGGTGCGTATGGAAGTTTTCACCATCACGAAAAGCTTGCTAATACACAATTTACCTACCTCAGAAAAAAATAAATATGGGTACTTAAGTATTGTGGCGAGTTCTCCATACATTATACCCTGCATGCACAAGCTAGATGAAATATTGATAAAATGGCGAAACAATAAGAATTTGGCAAAATTAAAATGCATTATTTATTTAATCTTTCCCTTTGTTTTTCTTTTTTTCTCCTTCTCTCTCTTCTTTTCTTATCATTTATTATTACTAGTATTATTATTAGTAGTAGTAGTATTATTCTTATTATTATTATTATATAAAAGAATAAAGAAAGAAGGCTAAAAGATAGAGAGGTAGACAAATGTAGTACGAGAGCAATTGAGAGAGATGGATAGGTAAAAGTTGAGAGAAATTAAGAGAAAGATAGTTGCATTTCAGTCAAGTTGCTAAATTTGTGGTGGCTAGTCAAACTTCGTCGTCAACAGTGCGGATTTAACTAGGAGGCGAATCAGATAATTTAGGGATTGAGAGAGAGGAGTATGGCGGCTTTGGCTTCAGTTGGAGATGGAAAAATGGAGAGAAGGAGAGCTTTATTGGCGGTGGTTTTAGCAAGGTTTTGCCGCTAACCAAGTTTGATGGGTGAGATAGATAAAGCTGTAAAAGGAGGCGGAATTGGATTGCCAGGAAAAATTCCATGCATTACTGGTGTTGGCTAATGGTGGGTTGAGGGATATTATTGACAAGGTTGAGGAAGAGCTGAGGAGTGCTGAAAAGTTGGAGAAGAGGGTGAGGGGAGTGTGACTAGTTTGCACCAGGAAGACAAACTAGAGTGAGGGAGATGCGGTTGTAGAAGGAGAGAGAGAGAAGTAGCAAAGAGCGGCATAGTGGAAGTTCCATGAGGGATTAGAATAAGATCAAACGCGAGAGAGAGAGAGAGAGATGGAAAATATTAAGGCAAGCCGACCAAAGAGTGGGGCAAGGATTTTCTGCAAGGATGGGGGCATGTTGAGATAGCGATATTGAGAGAGATGGAAGGGGTTTTGTTTCTTTTTTTAGATTATTCTTTTACTATGTCAATTAAACCACCAGCGATGCTAAAAGTAGGGGATAAGTAGTGGTATTCTTAAGATTTCTGCTGGGATTAGACAGATTATTTTTTTTGTTAAATGTGCATGCATATAATTTCAAAAAGAGAAAATTATGGTGCATGCTGTGGGAAATCAGAGAAATAATTTTGTATTTCACTTACTTCACTGAATTGATAATACAAGGTATTATATAGGAGATTACAAGTAGAAAAAACTAGGAAACTATTTCACTAATTCACTTAATTTAAAGGATTACAAATTAATTCTAATTCCCTCAATTTAAGGGATTACCAATTAATTCTAATTCCCTTAATTAAGAGAATTAGAATTCTCTCACCCCCCCCTCCCCCCCCCCCCCCCCTCTCAAGCTGAAGAATAGATATCTTCCATTCCCAGCTTGGATACAAGATCATGGAAACTTGAACTGTTCAGCCCCTTTGTTAGAACATCGACTGATTATCTTTCTGATGGAACATAGGACATACACACTAACCCTTCCTCCAGTTTTTTTTTATGAAATGTCTATCAATTTCAATATGTTTTGTCCTATCATGTTGTATAGGATTATGAGTTATATTAATAGCTGACTTGTTTTCACAGTAGAGCTTCATAGGACCCTCTCATTGGATTCTCAAACCATCCAAAATGATTCTCAGCCACAGTAATTCACATAATCTTTGAGCAATAGCCCTGAACTCTGATTCTGCAAATAACCTTGCCACTATATTTTGCTTCTTGCTCCTCCATGTTACTAGGTTACCTCCAAGAAAAGTACAATATTCTGTAGTTGATCTTCTATTTACTAGGGCGCCAGCATAGTCAGCGTCGGTGTAGACTTCCAGAGTAAGAGTGTCATTCCTTTTGAACAAGATTCCTTCTCCCAGATTGCCTTTCAAGTAATGCAGTACCCTGTAGGCAGCCTGAAGATGAGGTTCTCTTGGATCATGCATGAATTGACTGATCATACTTACAGAATATGTTATGTCTTGTCGAGTGTGAGCAAGGTATATGAGTTTGTCAACCAATCTCTGGTACATTCTTTTATCCACAGCTAGTTCTTCTTTAGTTTCTCCCAACTTATAGTTTGGATTTATTGGAGTAGAGATTGGCTTAAGCCCAGTCTTCCTTGTTTCTGTCAATAAATCAATCACGTACTTCTGCTGAGATATGAAGATCCCCTGTGTGTAATATGTCACCTCAAGACCGAGGAAGTACATCAATTTCCCCAGTTTCTTTGTTTCAAATTCTTTTACTAGTCTCAGCTTAAATGCATGCTTCTCTTTCTCATCATTTCCAGTCACTATAATGTCGTCCACAAAGACTAAAAGAGCAGTCACTCCCCCTACAGCTGAATGTTTAATGAAAATAGTGTGGTCACCCTGGCTTTGTTTATACCCAGATTCCTTCATGACTCTTGTAAATCTGTCAAACCATGCTCTAGGAGATTGTTTTAACCCATAAATGGACTTTTTCAGCTTGCACACCTTGTTACTTATGTCCCCTTCAAATCCCGGAGGGATGTTCATGTAGATTTCCTCATTTAGATCACCATGAATGAATGCATTCTTAACATCATACTGTAGCAGTTGCCAATTGAAGTGAGCAGTCAATGATAACAGGATTCTCACAGTGTTCATTTTTGCAACTGGAGCAAAGGTTTCCTGATAATCCACCCCGTAAGTATGAGTGCACCCTTTGGCTACTAACATTGCTTTATATCTTTCAAGGAATCCATCAGCCTTGTACTTAAAAATCCACTTGCAATCAACAATATTTTTTTTCCTTCGGTTTGTCAACGATCTCCCATGTTTTATTCTTTTCTAATGCACTCATTTCCTCTTTCATAGCGTCCCTCCATTCCCCTTTTGACAATGCCTCAGACACATTGTTAGGAATGACAATGGTATTCAAACTCACAATGAATCTTTTGTGGGTTGGTGATAGGCGCTTGAGAGATACATAGTGAGATAGTGGATAGAGTGGATTGGATTCTTGGACTTGTGTCAATTCAGGAACGGTCTTTCTCCTTGAATACACCTAAGGAAATCTCGGGAAATCGTGAGTGACACTGGTTGGAGTAGGAGATGATAAGGGTTCAGGATCAGGTGACTCAGATGTGATTGGTTCAGAGGACTCGGGTTCAGCTGGAACAGGAGGAGAGTTTGATTCAGGTTCAACAACACGGGCTGACACATGTGGAAGGTCAAGGATTTTAAGTGGTTCAAAGGGCTCACAAGTACTATCTTCCATCATGGAAATCTCCCCCTGAAGAGAGGACTTGGGAAAAAAAGGGTTTATTTTCTGTGAAATTGACATCTACAGAAATGTAAAATTTTCTAGTAGAGAGGTTGTAACATTTATATCCCTTTTGAGTGGAGGAGTAACCCAGGAAAACACATTTGATGGCTCTGGGATCTAGCTTCCCTCTATGTCGTTTGTGGACATGAACAAAGGCAGTACACCCAAATACCCTGGGAGTGAGGCCATTTGAGGTTCTGAAGTGAGGGTAGAAGCTATTTAGGACCTCTATGGGGCTTTTGTTTCCTAACACACGGGAGGGAAGTCTATTGATCATATATGTGGAGTAAGAAACGGCTTCTCCCCAATAGGACTTAGGAACATTCCCTTGAAA
>NW_018164844.1:1159821-1161823 GCF_001263595.1 Phalaenopsis equestris | reverse complement strand
ATTCTGCCAATTCACAAATGTCACAATGAAACTCAGAAATATCTAATCCTTGGAATAAATGAGGAAACATTATATTTAGAACCCCAAAAGAGGGATGACCAAGACGTAAGTGATACAGCCAAATGACATCTTCAATCGAGAAACAAAGCAAAAATGAAGACAAATTGCTTCTAATTTTCTGGGATGGTTCAAGGTGGTAAAGACTGCTCCTTTCCTTAGCAAGTACAATCCTCCTCCCCGAGTCCTGATCCTGAAAAACACAATAAGAAGGGAAAAAACAACATAACATTTGAGATCACGAGTCAATTTTTGGATGGACATAAGGCTTGTTGACAGTTTAGGTACATGAAAAACGTTTTTAAGGATAAGGCTAGGTGTGATATGTATATCACCAATCCCTGCAACGGTAGCTAAAGAGCCATTGGCCATGATAATTTTTCTATTACTTGGACATGGGGTATAGGCGTAGAAGAGTTGAGATATGGGGGGTCATATGGTCAGTAGCACCGGAGTCTATGATCCAAGAGTTGGTATAGAATTTGTCTAAGACATTCTGCAAACAGTTTTACCTGAAAGAGCTATCGAACATGCTCCAGAAGGCTTCTCAAGAGATCCCAACAAGCTTCTCAATTTCTCAATTTCTTCACTGTTGAACCCCTCTATTGCAGAATTTTCCTCAATATTGGGTTGCTCTGCCATATGCGCTTGAGGCCTTCGTTGCCTCCCACGGTTGCCCCATTCTCGGCTTGGAGGTTTACCATTCAGCTTCCAACGCTTCTCTCTTGTATGCCTTGGTTTCTTGCAATAAGTACACCACAGATTGTCTTTGTTCTCCTTCTCTTGGTTATCTCTACCCGAGTGTTTAAGCAGATCATCCTTCAACTTCTCCTGATTTGTTTTTGCTGCTAAGGCTGACCCATCCATAGTATGTGGTTCAAGCATGACACTCCTCCGACTTTCTTCTGCTCGGATTAATGAGATTCTCTCTTCTAGAGACGGTGTATCCTCCTTGCCGAGGATTTGGATCCTAACCTGATCAAATTCAGAATTCAATCCTGCCAAAAAATCATATATCCGATCCTTCTCAATGAACTTCTTCAAAGTGGCAGCATCATCAGGGCATTTCATCTCAATTACACGATAGTGATACAGTTCTTGCCAAAGATTTTACAACAGAGATGCATACTCTGTGACAGATTTGTCTCCTTGTTTGGTGGCTTCGGTTTTTGCCTTGATTTCATACACAAGGGCAGCATCACGGGCCTTCGAGTATGTGCGGTTGATATAGTCCCAGATTTCCTTTGCGGTATTCGAGAACATGCAAGTGCCACTGATCGTTGGGTCCATGGAATCCCATAGTCAGGACGTACTCATGGAATCCTCTTCCCATGCTGTAGAGGCTGGATCCCTTTTTCCTGGTCTGGTTCCAAATAGGTGATTAAGCCTCCCTTTGCCCTTTAGGTATGTGCTGACAATTTGAGACCATTTGAGATAGTTCTTCCCATTGAACCTGTTGGATGCCCGAATATTCTGCAACTCTCTAATTTTCTGAACAGCATTGGATTCTTCGGAAGGGTTGGAATTGTTGGAGACAGTGGTTTCGGACATTGACATGGTGGAGAAGAGGAATTCGCAGCAATTAAGGCTGGAATCAACGGCTGCAGCGGTAAAAGAATCGCAGCAATTAAGGCAGCGAATAAAAGAATCAGCGGTTCAAGAGCGGCAAAGAAGCGGCTCAGCAGCAAAGGATTCAGCGGTTCAACAGCAAAAGAATCCTCAGAGCGATCGCAAGATCTACTTCTTTACGCGCTTCTTGATGATCTTCCTCGTGAGCAGCGGAAAAGAATCAAATGGCTGCAAGCAACCCTAGAGGCGAATAGCGGGGGAGAGTCGAATGACCCTAAGCGAAAAGGATCGAATGGCGGCAACAGGCGGCGGTGTCCTCTAGGGGGTGAGCCCTGGCTCTGATACCATGTGGGAAATCAGAGAAATAATTTTGTAT
>NW_018164844.1:1158059-1159789 GCF_001263595.1 Phalaenopsis equestris | reverse complement strand
GGTATTATATAGGAATAATTTTGTATTTCACTTACTTCTTTGAATTGATAAACTATTTCATTATATAGGAGATTACAAGTAGAAAAAACTAGAAAACTATTTCACTAATTCCCTCAATTTAAGGGATTACAAATTAATTCTAATTCCTTCAATTTAAGGGATTACCAACTAATTCTAATTTCCTTAATTAAAGGAATTAGAATTAATTGTCCCAACCTTATTTCCATCTCAGACACATCTCGACACATGCTTATGTTCTCACACAATTCTTCATTTTACATGCATCTCAAACTGTACGAAGTTGTCTTGAGCATAAGCAAATTTTGAGTTTCACTCTTGTGAAATAACAAAAGCAATATGCGTGACAATCCCAGATATTATTTACGTTTCCAACACATCAGCAAGACCCATTTTGAAAAGGGGTAACATTCGAGTGAATTTGATTGCAATTGAGACATTTGGAATCAACTTTATGCAAAATCGTCTGTCATCCATCACCTATAGGCTACATCAATGATTTGGTAGTACAAGAGTCTTTCTTTGGGTATTTTCAACACTCTAGATACTTCTTCAAGAAATATGTGATGAAGGCATACCTTTTGGGTAACTTTTCTGCTTTTTTCTCATGCAACACACTGGATAATGTAAATGGATTTAAGCAATTTCGACATTTTGAATGCATCCATGAAGTTTGTTTTATGAAATTGAGAATGATTGAATAACGTTGATTGCAAGTTCATTTTGTGCAATGCTACATCAGCCATCCATATTCAGCATCGTACTTAATTATGTTTGGTAGCAGAGAAAGTGTAGATGTCAACAGTATCCAAAAAATAACCAAAAAGTATCCATCTTTAATTACACATGGTATTAAAATAAAAAATTGCACAATTAAACAAAAAAAATCTGAATAATGATTTTAAATCAAGTACATTCCAAAAATTAATAGAATTAGAAACCCATACTCCCCGTCAAGCTGGGCTATAAATGTCAATTATACGCAACATGGATATCAGATTTTTAAATTTGGTATATTTTTCAAATCAATATAACATGGCAATCAGACAAGTTCAGGCTATTTCACTTTAATGACTCGAGAAAACAGCTTCAGGATGGCATGAAATATAAAGCTTTCATCTATTGCCAACCCATAAGCACCTTGACTTTAACCATTATGGTTTCTAAAGACGAAATGGCACAAATCATGACGGTCTATCAGAGTTAAAACTAATGGCACATTAATACAAGCTTAATAAAAATAATCTTTCAACTGGTTTAAATTCATAATTGAGCGTCATTATCACAATAGAACTAAAGCATACATGAAATTACATACCTTCTCCTCTCCTCTCTTTCAATTTGACTAAAATCAGCTTCCATGTCACTGTCATCATCATCATCCATATCTGCATATTTGCTAGGATTATACCTGCACAGAAATTTGCATTTTAACATGTTAATCCATTTATAGTTGCAACCAGCATTTCACCATTCCATACTAACTTATAAAACACATAAAACCCATAAACCCAATGTGAGCCTGTGAAGCATGAAAGAAAGCGCAAAAAAATATTTGCATAAAAAAAAAGTAAAATGCAGTCACGGATAAGAATCGGCATTGATTGCAGAAAAATATATTCCAGAAGCTGCATGCATCATTTCCTGCAGTTGAGTGTGGTTATTATTATTATTATTATTATTATTATTATTATTATTATATATATATATAT